>NC_080023.1:29026969-29330000 GCF_030020395.1 Manis pentadactyla
TAGAGAGATTTCCATATGACTTTTGTCTAAGTTCTAATTCCAAATAGATATTATTAATCGTAGGCCCAACTAGTCTCACCGGGAATGGCAGTTAAAATGCTTATAGTACACCTTAATGTTAGGTGATAAAAATACAACTTTCATTATAATGCTAATCATACTGCTTGAGACATCCATAAGAAGATATTGAATGTGTGCTTTAAATTTTGAAATACAATGTGTTTTGAAATAAATTTAAATTTTGATAAACAGTGTGTTCTCTTCGAAGTACATCATCACTTTTGTCATGACATATGCATATCATTTACTAATATATAATGAAAATATGCTTGAAACCAAAGATATTTCTGGAGAACTTTTTCTTCTTGAAATAATCCTTTGTTAAATTTTATTAATTTTAATATTGAGAATGACAGTTGTCATCATTGTACAACATAATGGCAAATAGTTAAAGATGGAAAAAGAAGACAGCAGAAATAGATATTTTAATCACATAATCAGAACCATCATCTATTGCAAATTATAGAAATAAAAAATATATATATAAACATAGCAAAACTTAATTGAAAGGAATATCCAATCAAATATTCTTTATAAAGAGCTGTTAATATCCATATAAAGTGGATGACTAGAAGCCTACCGATTTTCTGTGTGAAGGTAAAAGCCTATTTAAAACATAAAAAACAATCTAAGAATATTCTCTCATTTTTCTCACTCTTTGAATACTTGAACTATACATTTTGTGAGAGAAACTTCTCTGAAGAGATATTTGTGTAAAATTTCTGTAAAAATAAAAGTAACAAATACACAAATATACACATACATATATATGTATATACATATATTCTCCATGGAGCTTACACAGCTTTATTTTATACTTTGTCCATCTGTTCGTCTAGCTCAATACTGGAAAGTGGTATATGATATGTAAAGCAAGTGATACTGTTTGCCCAACACAAAGTTATAGTCAGCAACTTCATTTCTATTTCTGTCTTCCATAATTGGGCTAGAGAGATTTCTTAAGATAAAAAGACACTGTCATTTGACTATCTTTTTATCTATAAAGGGTCCCCCAAAAGTATATGTAAGAATATTATCCAAAAGTGTTGAGAAGATTAAGGAAGAAAACCTTTTTGTTTTTTTAGAAGGGTGTCTAAATCAATTAAAGTTAATAACAAGGAATAAAAATTTCTCCTCTAAATCATACTAGGAAGATAGATATACAACATGCCATGGGGGTGCATAGAGCAAAGATGATTTATTCTGGAAAATTTCAATAAAGTTTCCCTAAAGAAGTGATATTTCAACTGAGAAGTGTAATATAAAGTTATATAGGAAATTGGAGGAAGAAAGGCAATAGCATGTGTGGATAAAGAGTAGAGTATTGGGCCTTCCTGAAGAGGTGAGTTATTTTTTTTATAACTGGAGTAAAAATGTTAAGCAGAGTTTACATACTCTGTGAGTCCAACTTTATGACACTCTGGAAAAGGCAAAACTATGGAGACAATAAAAAGATCAGTGGTTATCAGGGGTTGAGGGGAGAGAAGGATAAATAGGTGGAGCACAGAGGAATTGTAGGGCAGTGAACCCACTCTGTATGATGCTGCAAAGCTGGGTTCATCTTATGATATACTTGTTCAAACCCATAAAATGTACAACACCAAGAGGGGATCATAAGGTAAACTATGGACTTTGGGTGATAAAGATGTGACAGTGCAGTTTCATCAATGGTAACAAATCTACCCCTGTGGTGAGGATATTGATAGTTGGGGAAGCTAATGAATGTGTAGAAGGAGATATATGGGAAATCTTTGTATCTTCTACTCAATTTGTCTGTAAAACTGTAGAAAAGCTCTAAAAAATAAAGTATATTAAAAACAAAACAAAATGTAGGTCAAAAGATCATAAGAAAGGGAAGAGAGAATTAGTTCTATTATTATAAGGAATTGTGAATTTTAATAAATATGTTAGACTTTAACAAAAATGGGAAGCCATAATACAATTTAATCAATATAGTGGCATGTACTGGGTTTTATTTCACTCTGGGAGGAGGAGGGTGGATGGATAGGGGTGTTGAGGAAATGAAGGAAGATCAGTTTAAAGAAGGCATCGTACTAGACCAGCTAATAAATGAAGGCTGAAGTCCTTGGGACTTAGATTAATAGATTTGTGAGATAACCAGGAGGAATAACGTTCGGAATTCAGTACAGAAGGAATGAGGCATGAGCGATCCCTTAGAGTCCAAGATGACAACCGAGGTTTGGGCATTTGCAACATGGTTAATGCTGGTGGCATTTGCTGAGCCAGGAAACACTGTGAAAGAAGCTTTGAGGAGACAAGGGTTCACAAATCCACTTTTTATATTTTAGCATTAATCACTAGGAATCTGCACACAATGCACTAGCAAATAAAAACCATAGAGGAGATCCGAAATTGAAAATTAAAAAGGAGTACTTCAACAAGAGCTTGGTTCTGAGGGAAGCAGCTCTGAGACAGGTGTCCAGATGAACCAATGGCAGCTAATGACCTTACACAAGACATTGAATTCCATCGAACATTTCAGATCCTGAGACCCTATGTGGTTGAACTTGAAATTTAATTTTCTTTTTGTTATTAGCAAGTATGAATCATTTCATCTAACTCAGTTTATTAAATTCTATGATTAAAAATTGGGGAGGTAATATAGAAGCATGGTGATTATAGTTGGTAATATTGTATCATATATTAAAAAGTTATTAAGAGAGTAGATCTTAAAATTTATCATCCTAAGAACAAATTTGTAACTATGTGTGGTAATGGTGATCATCATTATTGTGGTGATAATTAGCTCAAAATATATATAAATATGAAATAATTATAATGTACACCTGAAACTACTATAATGTTATATGTCAATTATACCATCTTGTTACTTGATCTCGTCTCCCACTTTTGTAGGAGTTTCTACCAGCATTGCATATTTCTTTATGCAATTTATTTCTAGTTTTATACCTTTGTGGTCTGAAGAGTTGGCTGGTAGGATTTCAATCTTTTGGAATTTACTGTGGTTCTTTTTGTGGCCTAGTATGTGGTCTATTCTGGAGAATGTTCCATGAGCACTTGAGAAGAATGTGTATCCTGTTGCTTTTGGATGTAGAGTTGTATAGATGTCTATTAGGTCCATCTGCTCTACTGTGTTGTTCAGTGATTCCATGTCCTTACTTATTTTCTGCCTGGTGGATCTATCCTTTGGGGTGAGTGGTGTGTTGAAGTCTCCTAGAATGAATGCATTGCAGTCTATATCCCCCTTTAGTTCTGTTAGTATTTGTTTCACATATGCTGGTGCTCCTGTGTTGGGTGCATATATGTTTATAATGGGTATATCCTCTTGTTGGACTGAGCCCTTTATCATTATGTAATGTCCTTCTTTATCTCTTGTTACTTTCTTTATTTTGAGGTCTATTTTATCTAATATTAGTATTATAACACCTGCTATTTTCTCTTTGTTGTTTGCATGAAATATCTTTCTTCAACCCATGACTTTTAATCTGTGTATGTCTTTGGGTTTGAGGTGAGCCTCTTGTAAGCAGCATATAGATGGGTATTTCTTTTTTATCCATTCTATTACTCTGTGTCTTTTGATTGGTGCATTCAGTCCATTTACATTTAGAGTGATTATTGAAAGATATGTACTTATTGCCATTGCAGGCCTTAGATTTGTGGTTATCAAAGGTTCAGGGTTAACTAGTTTACTACCTTACTGTCTGACCTCACTCGCTTATTGAACAGTTATAAACACAGTCTGATGATTATTTCTTTCCCTTCTTTTTCCTCCTCCTCCATTCTTCATATGTTGGGTGTTTTGTTCTGTGCTCTTTTTAGGAGTGCTCCCATCTAGAGCAGTCCCTCTAAGATACCCTTTAGAGGTGGTTTGTGGGAGGCAATTTCCCTCAACTTTTGTTTGTCTGGGAATTGTTGAATCCCTCCTTCATATTTAAATGATAATCGTGCTGGATACAGTATCCTTGGTTCAAGGCCCTTCTGTTTCATTGCATTAAATATATCATGCCAATCTCTTCTGGCCTGTAAGGTTTCTGTTGAGAAGTCTGATGATAGCCTGATGGGTTTTCCTTTGTAGGTGACCTTTTTACTCTCTCTGGCTGCCTTTAATACTCTGTCCCTCTCCTTGATCTTTGCCATTTTAATTATTATGTGTTTTGGTGTTGACCTCTTTGGATCCCATCTCTCGGGAGTTCTGTGTGCCTCCGTAGTCTCAGCAACTGTTTCCTCCCCCAGTTTGGGGAAGTTCTCAGCAATTATTTCTTCAAAGACACTTTCTATCCCTTTTTCTCTCTCTTCTTCCCTGGTACCCCTATAATGCGGATATTGTTCCTTTTGGATTGGTCACACAGTTCTTTTAATATTGTTTCATTCCTGGAGATTCTTTTATCTCTCTCTGCATCAGTTTCTGTGCGTTCCTGTTTTCTGGTTTCTATTCCATCAATGGCCTCTTGCATCTTATCCATTCTGCTTATAAATCCTTCCAAAGTTTGTTTCACTTCTGTAATCTGCCTCCGGACGTCTGTAATCTCCCTTCAGACTTCATCCCTTAGCTCTTGCATATTTCTCTACAGCTCTGTCAGCATGTTTATGATTTTTATTTTGAATTCTTTTTCAGGGAGACTGTTTAGGTCTGCCTCTGCAGATCCTTTCTCAGGTGTATCTTGGACTGGACCAGATGTTTTTGCCTTTTCACGGTGATAGCAGTGGCTGTAGGCAGGTTGCGGGTGTGTCAGCTGGGAGAAGAAAGTCCTTTCCTGCTTGCTGGATACCTTGCCCTTCTCCACTGCCTGTGATGGTTACCTGCACTCCTGGAGCAGCCACCGGGTTAATCACCTAAGCTGCTGTGGGCGGGGTGTCTGTCAGAGCAGCGCAGAGCCCTGCGGAGAGTGGCAGGCACGCTAGGTGCACTCCTCCATGCTAGTGGCGACCCTTCAGGGCAGCTGTGTGACAGCAGCGGCCTTTGGGTCTGGCCCGGGTGGCTGTGTGTTGGGCTGGGATTTCAGTCGGCTCCTGGGAAAAAGCCTGCTCCCTCTGGCTCTGCTGCCTGTGTGCGTGGGGCTTTTCCATGCAGGTTTCTACCGGGCTCTGGCTTCACTGCCACCGGTGCGCGCGAGCCGCGCGCGGGCTGTTCGGTCATGCCACTGAGGGCTCGCACAAGCGTCTCCTGCAGCTCACGGATCTCCTCTCGGTTCCTTCCAGTGATTCCGCCCCCGGCGCGTGCTCCCACTCTCCTGCTATTGAGCCTGTGTGTCGGGGTCCGCGCCAGTTGGAGGAATGACTGGCAGGCTGCCTAGTCCTGTGAGGGGCTTCAGAGCTGCACTGCCTTCGTTTAGGGCGCCTAAGTTTCCCCGGTATTCCCAGCTGCCAGGACAACTTTGTCCAGCTATGGGGTCCCTGTCTCTTTAAGACTTGCAGAAAGCACTCACTTTTCTTTTGTCTCAGGGGCGCTAGTTGCGGGGACCTTACCCCAGGTTTTTCTTTTCTGTTTCTCTAATATCCAGCACCCCATGCACCTTGTGTCTGCGTTCCGGGTGCGGATTTCTAGAGCTGGTTGTTTAGCAGTCCTGGGCTTTCACTCCCTCCCTGTTCCAACTCCTGTCTTCCTGCTAGGTTTTGGGGTGGGGGAGCATTCGGGTCCTGCCTGGCCACAGCTTGTATCTTACCCCCTTCATGTGATGCTGAGTTCTCGCAGATGTAGATGTATCCTGGCTGTTGTACTGCATCCACTGGTGTCTCTTTTAGGAAAAGTTGTATTTATTGTATTTTCATAAATATATGTGTTTTGGGGAGGAGATTTCCTCTGAACTACTCACACTGCCATCTTCCCGTGATCCTAATAGCATTGCATATTGAATGATTTTTACGATTCCTTTTTTTAAACATTTACCAAAATATTATATCTTATTGGAGCTATTATGTTGATTTCTATCTTTATACTACAAATCCTGATGGAGATAGATAATGTTTAATAAGTCATACAGTTAAGTATATATTCTTCTAGATCTTTTATATTGTTTAATTTCCTATTTATAAAATAGCTTATAGTCATGATGAGTGAATACAAAATTTAACAGTAATATGTTTCTGGAGACAGAGACCATATGTATTTTGATGAGTTTGATACATACTTTAAAACTGCCTTCCAAAAACAACATATCAGTTGAATGATCAACTATACTGCTCTCAACAGGAAGGATGGCACTTATGTTTAAAATATTGCTTAACTGGGTAGTGTAAAGTGTTATAGAAACGTTAACTTTTATTTCTTATTTGACCAGTATAAGAACATATTCACCTTTTCTCCCCTTATTTGTACCTTATCTTTTTGCCAAATATCTCATTTGCCTGTTTATCTACTGGGAAGTAGAGTAATTTGTATCAATTTTTATCTAATTTCTATATTAAGGGTCATAACTTTAATCTGTGTTATATGCCCTTAAACTTATCCTGAATATTTTCTTTACATTTGATTCTTTGGTTTAAATTTATATGTAGAAGTTTACTTTGTGTGTTTGGGTGAACAGATAGTTGTTTATTCAAATTTCTTGACTGGATCATTTACTAACAATGAAAATTTTTTCAATTTTTTAAGTTATTAAGTTATTCTCCAATCTAGAATTTGGTAAATATCAATATGGTTATCTTTTATTTTTAATTAATTTAAACTTAATTGTCACTTAATTATTTAATCCACATATTTTAAAGATTTTTCTTCTATATGTGTAATTATGATGTATTTTTTCAAAAGAGTTATTATCCAAGGTAGTTTTATTATTTTCATTGGCATCTTTATGCTTTAATAAATTTGCGTATATATGTAAAAAGAGTCTTTTCCTGAACAATTTTGTCTCTTCAATTAAGAAGCCTGTTTTTTCCTATCCTGTTACCACAAGGAGCTCTTAGTTTTCATATGGCACCGTCTTTCCTTTTTCTTTGGAAAACATTTAACGATCATTGATTTTCTTAAAGATCTATGTAATCATTAGCAAGTAATTTGGACTGAAATTATATCTTCAAATACATATGTGTAACACTGACATTCTTCCTTGCAGGAATTTAGCCTTTCTCTCGATTATTAAAGTGCTTTATACATCTTTGTGAAGTTTAGTGGTTTTAATTTCTTTTCCATCTACAATAAGATTGTTGTCAGATATGTCTTAAAAATTTCTACTTACTAATATGAATGGGAATGATGTACAAATATATTTTCTATTTGGTAGTGAGGAAGATGATCAATTTTGTATACAGCCACTTTTATTCCATACATAGTCAAAGATTATTTACATGGCTTAAGGTGATTTAATCAGGATTTATAAGTATATTTGGTTTTATTATAGGAAAAAATGACACTCTCCCTTGTCAATTTTACCTGTATCTATCATATATATAGATAGATAAATATATATACATAAATATGTATTCCAATCTAACCAAACTCACTGAGTTTGCAATTTCTGTTACTAAAGTATAAGAACAGTTTAAAGACATATATGGAAATATTCCCAATGGTTTCTGAACTCAAGGAGATTTTGCTGTAATTTTGGTACAAGATGAATAGGCATCCACTGAACCCCTAATTTAAATACTAATGATGTGATGTGGAGCTGAAGTTAAATTCTTAAAGGTAGACTGATTAAAAATATATATAATAGTAGTGAAGAGTATAGGCTCTGGAGCCAGAATGGCAGAACTAATTCTGTTCCTCATCTATACCAACTGTTTCCAAAGTATGGTCCACAGAACCATGGGGAGTCCTAAAAACTTTTCAATCTTTAATCATGTCTTTTATATTCTGTGTAACAAAATGGGAAGTATGCATTAAGCAATTTCTGATGTACACCAAATTATGACAAATGCAAGGAAATCCACTTAATAGACAATTTGGTTTGTGAGTTGAATGAACAACGTTTTTCAAAGAAAACCATTTTTACTTGAAAAAATGACAACAGATAAACTATGGTTACTCATGATTGACTAGATGGATTCCCAGATTCTTGAAAATGAATGAAGTATGTCTCTTCAAGTAAAACAAGAGAAAAATAGTTGTCTATGGTAAAATTTGAGCCTTCTCAAATTAGAGAAATTCACTCTCTCAAGTAAAAATTAGAATTTGGAAAGCTTTTATCTGTCATTATAAACTTGGCAGCTTCCTAACACTTAAAGATTTGGTGTTTATCAAATTTTTGATCAAATAGATCAAAATTGGTCTATTTCTTCTTAAGGCATAAGAAAAGAAGTTGATTATTGGAATATCTATGTAACTCAGTGATCCGATGTTTTTCAAAAGACCAAAGCATAGGATACAACACCAGACATGGATAAAGGTTCATTCAAAGTACAATAAAGCTATGGCTTTTAAAATAATGGAGTATAAAAGTTCATTGAAACAGTTTCACCTTCCAAACTGCAAGTAACCTTTAGGAAACTAGCACTTGCTGAGCTCTAGTGTAGTATCAAAGGAGAACATACATCATTATCTGGAAAGGCTATTAAAGCATCTGCCCTTTTTAAAGTCATATTTGTGTGAGACTATTTTTCTTCAGCTACTTAGTCAAAAGATTATACTACATATAAAAGATTGAATGCAGAAACATGTTTTGTTTATTGATCTTGTTGCTAGACACATGGGCATGCTCAATTTTTAAAAGTGAATCAAATATCCACTCATAATTTGTTAATTTTTTGTGTTAAATGTTATGCATCAATAACATTTTAATAAAATTAATACCCTAAAATATCCATACATAAGAGAGTACAGGAAGTTAATAAAGTATATATTACTTAATAAATAGCTAATTTAAATGTATAATATATAAAAAACAGGTGCAGTGAAGAAATTACATGATAATTTCAACTTAGACATTCAATGTATTTGGCTTTGACTAAACAACTGTTGAGAGATTTGTTTTGACTACAGTGCTTACATTTTGGGTAATATCAAGATAGAGTTTCCAGCATCTTAATTATATATGACAAACAGTTATGGATTTTTCAAGTGCTAAAAATGTATTTATAGTAATTTTTGTAATGATATTAAAATAGGTAATATCAAATAGCTTCAGAGAATTTTATTTTGATGAACAGATGTTATGATGTTACTGATTGTAATATCTAGGAATCAAATGCCAGATGAATACAGATAAATAATTTCAGTTTTAATTATCTAATTGTTTTAACATCACACATTCACAGTGAAACATTTAGGCACATGTATATGTGCATATATACAACATAAGGCAACATACAGCGAAATCATGCTTTTATGTCATATTAAACATGCTATTTGTCTTTTTAAACAAAATCTGCATAGAACTGGACAAAACAGATTATTCAATTTTAGAGAAAGAAGTCATGGAAGTGAAACAAAATATTTCTCTTGACGCTTCACTTCCAAGTCTCAAAGTGAACTATCCTGTATTATGTCTCAGGCTACATTTGCTTGAAGTGGCTACACTTCAACAGCCAGATTATCCCCCAACTCTAATCCAAATGGTAACTTTCCTTGAAACCATACCATCCCAGGGCTAAGAAAAGCAACAAAACAAACAGAAGCAAGACAACATTTGTCATAGCACCTATGAAAGGACTGGTCTAGAGTGCATGTCCAGTGACATCTCAATAAAGTGAAGAACAACAGCCCCCAAGCTCATCTTCATTTCTCCATCCACTAGGAAGAAAGAGAAAGAAGCGCTAAAGGGCAAAGAATAATGGCCTGGTGTTCCATGAAAAAGCAGATTGGTACTTTAATAGCTGAAAACAAGAAATCCAGAGGAAAGTAGAGAGAATAAAGAGATCCTATCTACCACATGGGAAAATAAATGGGCCTGCCCCACACTTGTACCTCTAAAAGAGAAAGAGATCACAGAAAGAAAGGTAAAACTAAATTTTACATGTTGTGACTTTTATTTAACCCTTAACCTATTTGAAAACTTTAAGTCTTAAGATCTTTCTCCAGTGTGCATTTTGGGCATTTGAACAATAAAGTTTGGCTTTTCTCCACCCAGTGGTATGGTGTAAAAAGTAGGAGGGGCTCTGCCATTTTCATTTCTCAAATATATCATTTCTCATTTTCAATTATTTTGAAAGTTTTGATGGTTGTGATAGATACTAGTTTACGAAGTTAATTGTATAAATAAAAATAATTTAATAAAGTAAAATGAATATGAATTATAAAATTATTTGATATGTTAAATATGCATTAAGAGAATATACATTTATGTAAATGCTTGATGTATTTACTGAATGTAAATGATGTGTACTGTATGAATAAAAAATAAAGTATACTTAATAAACTATAAAAGATTAGTTTAAGATATTTAATATATCATATAAAACATAAAAATCCTCAAAAATAACTCAAGTAATAAAGACCTAAAGGGAAAAATTTATTACTTACTCTCATATACTTATCTTGAATGAAGATAAAAGCCTTTGAACAGAATAAAAATATCAACAGAAACTGCATTCATCAAACTGTATTCTTCTAAATAGCCTTCACTTTTCCCAGAACAGGATAAAAAAACTAAGAAAATAGTAAGGTATTGAAGTGTTTATAATGATGACACAGCTGGATGGGCCTTCTATGGACCTCTTCTGAAAGGTAGGTGACTGGTGAATCTTCAACTTTGAAGACAGAGTCAGTCCCACTGCAATCTGTATGCTCCATTCTCAATATCACAAAGCCAAATGGAATATAAAATGCTTACAAAGTTCCTATGAAAAAATACTGCTTATATATATATCCCTCGTGTTTGTGAGAGATAATGCATCTGTAAAGGTGAATAGAGGTCTCAGGACATTGAAACTTCTTTAAAGAATACCTACTTTAAAGGAAGTTGAAATAAATTAAACAACATTAAAAGAGGCTTATAAGGGGTCGAAAATGAAAGAACTATTAAACAAGATTGAAATTTTTTACAAATTTCAAAAGAAGTCATTTTCTGTAGTATATAATAAAAGAATGTGAAAAATAAACCTGTGTATTAATAATAAAATAATTTTATTTATAAGTTTAATATTATGTAATTTTTAAATATTGGAGAGACAGTTATGAAAAATATTAAACTGCTAAGATTTGTAAGAGTATTTGTTCATATATATTAAATATAGAGTTACGCATACACATAACTCACATATATAAACTCATATCCAGAATTCTTCAGAGTATAAGTGCATACCATCATTTCTGCTTTATTCTATTCATCAAAAGGAAGTTATTAAGGCCAGGCCACACTCAAGTGGAGAGAATTAGATTTCCACATTTTTAAAGAAAAAGACTAAACAATCTGTGCATGTATTTTAAGATCACCTCAAGAAAGAAAAGCAAGAAAGCTAGCTTCTTCCAATACTGGTGAAAATGTTGGTAAACATGCCAATTGCAATGTGAAAAACTACAATATTTTTGGAAAGAAATATGATATTCTCTGAGAGAATTGATCACATTTTTCTATTTTATAAGTCTATTACACTTTTTAAAGCACGAAGACGTAAGAAAATATGCACATAAGGTGTCTCATGTAACATTTCTGTAGTGAAGTTTTATTGATAACAACCATAGTTCATTTATTTGGCAAGTGTATGGTAATGTTAAGATTAAAGAAATGAGGCTAGGTAAGATGCATTGAGTTCTGAATATCTTATTTTCATCATAATAGAGAAGAGCTCTCTGATTACATAATATTTAATCAGAGGCCTAAATGAAATGACAGATCAAGCCATGAATACATCTACTATAATCATAAAAAATTATTCAAGCTAAGGGAAGGATATGTCCAAATACCCTAAAGGCAGGAATTTGTTTGGTGTGTTCATAAGCAAGGACAATGAGGTAGAACTGGAACAGAGGAAAGGACAGTGAAAATGGTATAAAATGAGATCTGAGGAATAATGGGATATGTGTTGGGAGGGAATCATACTGTAGGTCCACAATGTTGGGTCAGAATCTGAATAAGTAAAGAAAAATGAGATTCTAGGTAAAATGGGAAGCCCCTTAAAAATTTGGAGCATAGACATGTTTAGTATGATTACCTGATTAGTATTTCTTAGGATCACTCTTGCTCAGGAGACCAAGAGGAGAACAGCTGGGGTCCTTGGCCATATTCCAGATGAAAACAATGGTGCTGTCTTTGACTAGAAATTGTTGAAAAGTGGTTGTGTTTTGGATATTTCTAAGTCAAGAGCAGAATTTGTTAATTAATTACTGTGAGATGTGAAAGGAAGTGGGAATTCAAGGATAACCTATGGGATTTTGAGCTGATACCTCAAAGATTAGGGTTGTAATTTATTGAACTGGAGAAGATAAGGAAATTTAAGGGAGAGTCAAAGTTCCTATTGGGACACACTCAGTATGCTTATTAGATACAACATTAGAGATGTCACCTGACTACTTAGATGTGCAGGTCTGCAGATTATAGAGGACAGTTTTAGCCTGGAACCAAAAAAAACATTGGAGCTGTCATAAAACAGCTGGTCTTAAAAATACTGGGACTAGATGAAATACAAGAATGGGTATATATAAAATATAAAAGTCTCCAGGGTTTAGTTCAAAACTTGTGACTGGAGAAGATAAGGAAGTATCCACAATGGTCCCTGAGCAATTAAGTAGGAACCATGATAGTTTGTAGTGGCAGCTCGCTGTCCAAGTGAAAAAATGTTGCATCAAGGGAAGAATGGAAACTGGGTCAAATGTTACATGTAATTTAAGACTGACGAAGTTGACAGTTTTACACTCTTTTCCTTTATGTTGGTGGCCAAAGTATTACTAGAGTGTATGCAAGAGAGAAAGTAAGGAAAGTGAGTGGAGATGGTATGATGAAATAGCTTAGGGAACAGACATGTTAGACTACTATTTAGCTCTTTATTAAAGAACTAGTCCTTCATAGTAGGACCTTGAGAAAAGTTTAAGTGAAAGGTTTAAGTGAAAAGAAAACAAACAGAATATTGTGGATATTTTCATCTTATTTGTCTCAGGAACAGAAAGGTGGAAAGAAATTATAAAAGAAAAGTTGCACATACTTATATATAACTGTATATTTGCAGCATAATAGAGAATGGTTCAAAGTTTGTATACTAAACTTTAACATTTGTTCTCTTGGGGTAGTGAGGGAGGGTAGGAAAGAAGAAAATGTAATTGGCTTTTATTGTTTAATTTACCTTTCATGATTTCTGCCTGATTTTATGGAATCAGCATGGCTCTTCCAGCTTCAAAGAAAATCTAGTATCAGGTAAATGTTCAGATAAAATAGACTAGAAATTCATTCATTTATTCAATCCTTCATTCAGTCCACAGTTGTTTGTATTTTTATTTATTTGGCCAGACAGCATGAGAGGGCTACAATTGTGACTATGACAAATGTAATTCCTGTCTTCAGGGATCCTACAACCTGGAGCCATTCTCAGCCTTGGCTGCATGTTGGAACTGGATGAGCCTTGCATAAGCCCTGGCACAAAGCAACTGAAATAAATCCTTGAGGCTGAAGTCTGGGCAGCTATACATTTTAAAACCTCACTAAGCAGCTCTGTTGTACTGAGAGTTGAGTATTGCTACTCCAAGAAATATTTAAGATTTAGTGATTATATCCAACCTTTAAAAACAATATTTTGAAGAAACTAATATATTTTCCCTACAACTTTACCCTACCTCACTCAGATAAATAACAAAACTTCAATGCTTTTCCTTAACATGTTATTCTTGAATTAATCGATATATATTTTGTGTAAAGTTTTCTTGTGTTAAAGTACACATAACACAAAATTTACCATTCTAATCGTATTTAGGTGTACAATCAGTAATCAATATGTTTTTAAAGGAAGGAGCAGTTTGTGGGCCACTAACAACTATATTTCACTCTGCATGGTAAGGATATCTGATAATCAACCTCCAGAAAACCCCACTGCTCAACTTTCTTTTTATTTGATTTTTTTGGGAGAAGGCTATTTAGACCTTGCTTTCTGTTCACTCACATGCGGATTGTATAAAATCACACTGTTAATACAAGGTATATCAATATAAATCACACCCTTTGGATTTTGGTGAAGTATATTAATAATGAAACAGCTGCTACTTTAGAAAAGTCATGGGACAATCATTCATCATCTCTCAGGCCTTCTAGTTGGAAGAGTCCGTAGGGTTCAATTTCCACAAACCCTTTTGTTGGTTTGGTTTGGTTGTTTATTTATGGTTTATAAATAAGCTCACTTAAGCTTACTTAAGGTAAACCAGAGGCCTTCACTACATAATGGAACCAAGACTAACATATAGGTTTGTGGCTCTTGTGTTCTATCCTCTGCTTGCGTAAGTCCCTAACAAAATATCCTACTACATTTGGCAAATCAATGGCTAGCCAATGGCATTCATTTCAGCTAAGCTATCGTGTAAGTTTTCACCCATCCTTTTGTCGACTTCTACTTGCTTTGTCTTTTGCCTTCTGTTTTTTTTTTTTGTTCCTCTTTTCTTACCTAGCTTGCAATGCTGTAGTTGTTTTTCTTTATTTTCACAGCAAGATTGTCTTTGGCTGCTGGCCAACCTTTAGTTTCTATGAGGGAGACAAGTACTGTTTGTTATATGCAATGTTGCTGTTTTCTGTTTTGGAAAAGTCAAACAGGGAGTATATTCAGCATTTTTTCCAGCTCATTTGGACAGAGATGTTTCTTCTTCAAATTCCTTTCAGAATGTGACATCAAGCAAACTCAGCCTCCGGCATTCAACTGGACTTTGCATACTGTGATTGGATCTGGATTTCCAGTTCAGACATGTACTAATTTAATCCTCTGACCTTTTGCCTCTCGCTTTATTTTCTAAAAACACTTAGCCATGGGCAGCCACTTTATCTCCAAGAGTTTCCAGTCTCCTGTGGCATGTTATTCTTTAGAAAAGATCCAAAGAAAATGAATATGATCAAATAATGCCTATAGAATCTAGGGAGATATTTACTAACAAATTAGTATTTGGAAAGTGTAAGTTGTAATTAAAGACAATGGCCCAATAGCCGCTGACTTTACATAGTAATTGAATGGATAAACAGGAGAGTTTTGCCTTTTAAGCTCATTCTTTTGAATGACTAACAGAAGTGGTACCCATAACCACCTCTGAAACAAGGATGGAAAGTATGATAATATAACATTAATGATGATAATGCAAACAAAGGCATGGTATTTCTTGATGAATGATTTGCTTTTATTTATAGTCTTTCAGTAAGAGGGTTATTAATGCATGTTCTTCCCTTTTCCTATAGTCTTCAGTCTCCCACCGAAGGTGAACCTCACCTTCAAGTAGGTGTTTTCTGAAAACTTCACTCACCTAAATTTTATAACTTTACATCACATTTATATGCATTCAGCAACTCTAAACTATATTTTTCAATATCTCCTGACTAAAATTATTCCTGCCTTCCAACCATATTTTTAGTTCTAGTGTTCCTTGAGATGTCCAAGAGTACTTCCTTATGTTATTTTAAAACTAAATTTAAATTCCTGTTCTCAGTTTGTCTGATAATAGAAAATTAATTATTTGTTTTATTCTACATACTTTTAGGTATCAAATGAATCATCTTTTTATGTTTTCAAATTATGACATGTTGTCCAGATATATACTTATCTTTTGTCCTTACTTTGAAAACTATGGTTGTATAAACTTTAAATCTGATGTATTAGGTCAACTTCAAGTGTAAATTAGTTGGATTAAAATGCTGGGTGTTTGCATAGAAAAGATTTGCCTTCCCAATTCTGAGGCACAAATTAATTCAGAATGTTAGCTTACCTTTGAGCATAAGTGAGCTATGATTGAATGTATAATCCCTAATTCAATTTTCACCTGGGTGTTTTGGACTCAAATTTATTTTCTAGCTGCACTTGATAAGTACATGGAGAAGATTTAGAAATGGAATCAAACTCAAGTGCAAATTCTTTCTGAAAATGAACATATTTCCATAATTAACTTGCTTACAAATTTTATATGTACACAGAGGGATCATTTTCAAAGCCTTTGAAAACTTGAAGCTGTATGAGTAGATAGGAAAATGACTAGAAGTATGAGAAGATGTTTTTATTTTACTTTTTTTTGAAAATCACTTATAACATGACCCTGTTTTAGTTAAACTTTTTTACCCAATTTTATTGATTAGGTATTAAAATATTTTAGTTGTATTTTTTTTATCTGGTTGCCAGGACACCAAAACAATCTCTTATGGAATTTGTATCTAGAACTTAGATTTAAACAAATGGATCTAATTGTATAAATTCAAGTTAGGCATCTGCCCATATAAATTTCCTCAAAACATTTCAGCCTAAAGAGGTACATTTTGCTATATTTGTAAACCAAAGTGATCTATTATCTGCCAGGATTAATAGGATATATAACCTCATTAACTGGTAGCAAGAGAGGTTCTTCTTCTTTTACTGAGAAAAGAATAAAAAAGAAAAAGAACAAAGGAATAAGCAAACCAGAAGAATTGGTTAAAGAACTCTGATCTCCATTTTACTATGAGCAATTTTAAGACATTACCCAACAGTAGTTTTACTAAAATGTAGCCCGATTGGAAATTAGTGTCCCTAAATCCCTATTACCACCCAGAAACAACCTAAAACAAACATTACTTTTTTGCTTATTATGCAAAAGAAGCTTCAGGGAAATTATTTCTCCTAAATCCTCTTTCCAATTTTTTCATCAGTGGTAAATACCTCCCAAAGAGAAATTAAAATATTGCAACTCTGGCCTAAATTTTTTTGGCCCACTTGAAATTGGTGGTTCTTTCAATCGTGACAATTATGACCTCCAGGTGAAGTTATTGAACAATTACATAGATTCCAAGACCACAGTGCTTAAAGAACATCTGTTCCCATCAGAGGTCTAACTCTGAGGACTTCTGTAGGACAAGCAAAATAATCTGATACTTCTGCAATCTGTTATCCCTCCATTCACCCAATTTTGGGAAATTAAACTCCGCTGTCATATTGGAACTTCATCTCACTTTGACTTTGCCGAGGTTCCATACTGATAACTGAGACTCTAGGATGTTGAATAAACTAATAAACCAACAAGCAAATTAAAGACCAAGGAAATTTGTGAGAAGAGAAAAACTATTCTTGGAGCACAGGTTATTTTTTAAAAAATAGAGTGGTTATTGAACTCAACACAGCTCTTGCTGCACAGACAGTCCTCTTTTCCTATCATTTCTTGTGATTTTTCAGTAGATCTAAGGAGAGGGCTTAGTCTCGGAAAGAAACAGCTCCTGTAAGAAATGGAAATCACTGGGGTGTGGTAGGAAGCCAAGCCAAGAAAACGGACAGTGTTTCTTTAAGGCTTTAAGAACTTAGAAAAATACCAGGGTGCTTGAGTTTTAAGCAATGTAACAATGTACCCCCACTGGGACCCAGTAATATGGAACAGCTTGTTGATCATAGTCATGTAGGTCCATTAGTTTACAATAGAGTTTTGGTACCCTTTATTGAGATAGGTTAAAACATGCCTAGCATTCTGGCTGAACCTATAGTACTCTAACAGCTCCCACTGCAACATTCTTGAGGGCTGACTCTTCCTTTTACCCTTATAGTGAATGTATAAAAGGCATGGCCCAACAGAAAGAGAAATCAAGGAAATCTGCTGCATTCCTACATACTAATGATAAACTAACAGAAAGAGAAATAAAATAAACAGTTCCATTAACAACTCCATCAAAAAGTATAAAATAGCTAGGAATAAACTTAAACCAGGAGGTGAAAGACCTGTGCTCCAGAAATTATAAGATGCTGGTGAAAGAAACTGAATAACACAGAAATGGAAATCTATCTCATGCTTATGGGTAGGAAGAATTAATATTGTCAAAATGGCCATCTTGCCCAAAGCAATTTACAGATTCAATACAATTCTATCAAAATACCAATGGCATTTTTCAATGAACTAGTGCAATAACCCTAAAATGTATATGGAACCACAAAAGATCATGAATAGCCAAAGCAAACTTGAGAAAGAAGAACAAAGCTGAGGCTATTATGATCTCTGATTTTAAGCTATACTATAAATCTACAGTAATCAAAACGGTATAGTACTGGCACAAGAATGGATACATAGATCAATGGAATAGAGTAGAGAGCCCAGACATAAACCCATACATATATGATCAGTTCATATATGACAAAGGAAGCAAGAATATACAATGGGGAAAGGACAGGCTCTTTAATAAATGGTGCTGGAAAACTGGTCAGCTACATTCAAAAGAATGAAACTAGATTACTGTCTAATATCACACACAAAAGTAAACTCAAAATGATTAAAAATTTAAATATAAGACATAAAACCATAAATATCTTAGAAGAAAACACAGGCAAAAATCTCTTGAACATAACATTTTTTTTTTCTGGACATATATCCCTGGGCAAGGGAAACAAAATAAAAAATGAACAAGTAGGACTACATCAAACTAAAAAGTTCTATTCAGCAAAGGAAACCACCAACAAAACAAAAGGCAACCTACAATATAAGAGAGAATATTCATAAGTGATGTATCTGATAAAGTGTTAACATTCAAAATATACAAAGAACTCATATGACTCAACACCGAAAGAACAAATAACCCAATTAAAAAGTAGGCAGAGAACTAGAGGACTATGGGTAACTGTTAAACCACTGTGTTGTATATCTGAAAGCAATGAAAGATTGTATATCAATGATATTTCAATTAAAAAAGGATGCTCTACCTCACTAATCATCAGGGAAATGTAAATCAAAACCACAATGAGGTATGACCTCATAGCAGTCAGAATGACAACTACCCAAAAGACAAAAATTTAAAAGTGTTGGCAAAGATGTAGGAAAAAGGGAACCCTTCGACACTGTTGGTGTGAAAATAAATTGGTGCAGCCACTATGGAAAGCAGTATGGAGGTAACTCAAAAAACTAAAAAAACAAATACCATGTGATCCAGGAATTTCACTTATAGGAATTTGATCAAAGAAAACAAAATTTCTGATTTGAAAAGATATGTATACCTTTTTGTTTCTTGTCACATTATTTACAATAGCCAGGAAATGGAAACAACCAAAATGTGCATTAATAGATAAATGGATAAAAAAGATGTAGTACATATACTAAATGGAATATTACTCCGCCATAAAAAGGAAAGAAATCCTGCCATTTGAGACAACATGGATGGACTTATTATGCTAAGGGAATAAGCCAAGTGGAGAAAGACAAATACTGTATGATTTCACTTACATGTGGAATCTTAAAACAAAACAAGAAAAATGAACAAAACAGCAATAGACTCAATCACTGAGAAGAAAGTGGTGTTTACCATGGGAGAGGTGTTGGGGTGGGTGGGTGAAAGAGGTGAAGAAGAACAAAACCTCAATCATAATATAAATTAGTCATGGGGATGAAAGTACAGCATAGAGAATACAATCAATAGTACTGTCAAATCACTTATGCTGTATCCTTGAAATCAATATAATATTGATTCCAACCATTCTTCAATTAAAAAATTATTTCATATTAATTTTTAAAATATCTAAAAAATATTCAATGCACCAAACAATGTGAAGAAATTTGGAGATTTTTTTTTCCCAAATAAGGAATTTGAAATCTACTTTGTGTTCTAGTATCAATGAAGCAGATACATAGTTTCCCAGAGAGAAAACACTAATGACTAGAAATTTAATTTGGATGTTAAATTCTGGCCTACTTTGTAACTAAGGAATCAATGATTAAGACTAGCATTAATCCACATTTAAATATCCATACTATCCAAATTCTAAAATGGATAATTTAATTGAATAAATAAAATGGAGTAAGTTTTCTGATGGATAGATTCTTTATTATATCCACAAATTTCTAAATTTTGCTAAAATCTGATCTTAAGATCAAAAATAAATATTATTTAACATACATTACTTTGTGTTAGCAAGCAGAGATTTTATGTCCGTCTTTCATAAGAGCACATACTGTTCTCTCAAGTCTTTTCTGAGAACTTCCTTTAGTTTCCGAGATGATTTTGATAATTTAGACTTGAAATGTTTTTCTTCGATAGAAGGGATTTTATTTCAATTTTAGGTACTATACTACTGAATCAAGGCTTCTCAAAGACTATCTGGCAGTGGAATTTTTACTTTTAGTTTTACAGATATGTGAATGTAATGTAAAATTGAGACAATTCTGCTCATATTTGTGAGTTTAATTTTATTTTTATCAGAGAATATTTCTAAAGCAGAAGTTTTAGTTGCTTAGATTTGAATATTCTTATTGCTAAAGCATATCATACATACATTAATATAAGTCAGGATGTTTCCCCCCCAAAAAATTATCTCTTAAAAATAAAATGGGGAAGCCATCTTCCATTTAATTTCTTACAAAGTCTCACATGTTAATAGTCACTTTCTCAATTAGTTTATTTAAATAAATTTCATGAAAGGTGCATTAATTTGAAATTATCTCCTATACTGTCAGTGGGAAGGTAAATTGGTGCAACTTACTGTGGAAAGCAGTATGTAGGTCCCTCAAAAATCTAAAAGTAGAAATACCATTTGACTGAGAAATTCCACTTCTAGGAATTTACCCAAGGAAAAAAATTCCTTTATCTAAAAAGATATATATGCATCCTTGTGTTTATTGCTACATTATTCACAACAGCTAAATTATGGAAACATCTTAGTGTCTATCAATAGATGAATGGATAAAGAAGATGTAGTACATATTCACAATGGAATATTATTCAACCATAAAAAGAAAAACAAATCCTGCCATTTGCAACAACATAGGTGGACCTAGAGGATATTATAATCAGTGAAATAACCCAGGTGGATAAAAACAAATACCTTATGATTTCACTCACTTGTGGAATATAAAAACAAAGCAAAACAGAATTAACAAAATAGCAGTAGACTCACAGACACTGAGAAGTGACTAGTGGTTATCATGGGGGTGGGGTTAGGTTGGTTGGGGGAATAAAGGGGCATAGAAATCTCAGTCATATTATAACTTAGTCACAGGAATAGTAGTACAGCATGGAGAATGTAGTCAATGATTCTGTAATATTTTTCCATGTTCACAGATAGTAGCTGCACCAGTGGGGGTGAGGATATAATAATATGTGTAACTGTTAAACCCCTGTGTTGTATATTTGAAACCAATATAAGATTGTGTATCAATGATACTTCAAGAAAAAAGAAAAATTATCTCAGTCAAAACTAATATTGGTACTACTTTCATTTCTTTCAATGAAATTCCATTAAAAGAAAGGATGAACAGCATGATCCTGCAGTCATCATTGGTGGGCCTGCTATCACAACTGTATGCACATGTCCACTCCAAATAAGTTCATAATAAGGATTTATCTAAAGGGAAATAGAGCTTCATCCTTATGGAATAGATCCCTCAGGCCAAAGCAATCACAATTAGAAAAGTTGGAAAACAAAACAAACAACAAAATGCATGGTTGAAGGAACTGGAGAACTGTTTAGGCAAACAAATCCAGAGGCCAAAATTCTACAAAGTCTGGAAACTGGTAGCGGTGAGGAGGTCCTCCACCTGCTTTCCTCCCTCAGGGCATACATTATTCTTGGTGGGAATCTCATCAGAGCAACAGAGAGTTGAGTCTATGTATCCACAGCTGGAATATAACAGAAATAAGACCTGAAGCAGATGTTCTGGTTCTGATTACCTGCTCTTGGTTGCTCTGCCTCACTAGTTGCTGATTTAAAATACATGTGTATGTTTAGGACCACAGTGAAAGCAGCTTAAAAATACAGGTCTAGGTCAAATAAATAAACTAAAGCCATTTTCAGTTACATAAAGATGTCAGTTTTCTCTCAGTTAATTTTAGTTTTAATGTCATTCCAACAGGCTTTTGTTTTTGGTTTTGAACTGGGCAAGTTTTGTCTAAGTTTTTGTGTAAAAATGAATAGTCAGAAAAGAATCTTAAAACTACAGTGTTAACTGAAACTAACAGAAAGACATATGAAAAGGATGAAGTCCAAGTTTCAATTTCTAAAATATTGCGGTGCTGAACTGTACATAATTAGAATCGGGACAAAGAACCAAGTATTCAATAGATAATAAAGGTTTTATCTCAAATTAGTGTGTAACATATGAATTATTCAACAAACTGTGTCAATTGGGAAGACATTTGGAAAAGAATTAAATCTATAACTTATACCAAATTCCACAATTAACTCCAAATTAATTACGTTTAAAGAAAATGTAGACATGGAATATTTCTTTATGCCCAAGGAATGAGAAAGACCTTTCTAGTAAAAGGAATTATAAAAGGCAAATAAATTTGCTGCATAATACTAAAAAATCCATTGTGAAAGAATGACTTATGTGAGTATGATATTTGATATATAGGTGAATTTTAGACACATATATATTAAAAAATGTAAATTAAGGTTCACAATTCATATATATGGAGAAGACAAACCACCCTAAGTCTAACTGATACAAAAAAGGCAGTGGAAAGATGAGTGAAGCACGTGGACGGAAAGACATTGAAATAACTTAAAAACTTGAAAAATTCCTTATAGTAAGAGAATACAAATTAATATTCTACTCTGATATTTTTCTCATGTATCACATGGACAAATTTCTGCAGTACATTTCATACATCAAGTGATGGGGAAACAGGCAATATTATGATTATTCATTAGCATGTAACTAATACAATCTACATTGAAAACAACCAGGCAATATAAATTTTTTTAAAGTATACTCTGGAATCATAGTATCACTTTTCCAAGAATTTATAGAACAGAATCATAAACACATACATTATGTTAACCACAATATATTGTTTCTAATAATATAATATTGAATCCAACTTAATTATTGTCTAGAGTGCTAGCAAAATAAAGATCCATCCACATATTTAATAAATATGCTATAATAGGAAAATTATAATAGAAGAAAACCATGGCTTTAAACATAATATTAAAAAGCTATGTAAAATTGTCATAGAGAATTAAGCAAAATTATTAATCAACCTCTATTATCAACGTAATAAGATCTACAAAGAGGTAGAGATAAAATTTTCTTATGAGTGGGTAGACCCATTGCCATAAATTACCTTCAATCAATCTTAAAGTAATCAGAATATTCCAATTTATGAAAAAAATATAAAATTTCACAGATGGCTTCCTCCCTCCACCAATATATCAAAATTCTGCTGAATAGAGAGGGATATATTAGAAATGCTTAATATCTTAAAGTTATGAAAATAATTGTTGAGAAGCACAAGTGATCATATCATGATTGTTGTGGGGGAAATGCCCCTCAGAGCTGAGGAGGCCTGGACAGTTAGAATGAATGACAATTTGTACTGACGAAGACAAAAAAAAAAGAAAGAAAGAAAAAATACTATGCATTATACCAGGCACTTATCATTTTGGATTTCTCATGTGAGATAAACTGTTCCTAATAGCCTAACAAGTTTTGTATTTGAGATTTTTGTTACTTGCAATAGAATCATCTAAGAAATAATTTTGTAAAGACCTACATTTCTTAATTGAGATTGCAAGAGTGTTTTTACTTCTGAGAAGTGGACAGGGGGAATAGAGGAATGGGGTAAATGCAGCTAAAAGTTCTGAACAATAAGACAATGACAAAGCTTTTTAGAGCTATTGTTATTGTCATAACCAAAGTATATAAAATCACTACCTAGATGAGAAAAAGCCTAGTAAATCATGAATACAAAACTTTAATTTTTGTTTATTTACTATGGAGCCCATTAAAGACTAAATTCAGGCAACTTAGACAAATAGTTTCTCTGTTAATGTTCTCCATTATGGGTTTTGTACATCTATCATGTTAAAATTTTATTACAAAGAGTTGATTCAGGAATAGAAATTACAATTTGTAATACTATTCTCAAACAAGTAACGTGATTTAGTTAGAAATGCTTAACTTAACATTTGGTATTACATGCAATTTGCAATAAAGAACAGAAAACTTTACTTCTTGATAAATAATTCAAGTTATGGGAATATATGCAATTCAAAAAATAAATTCTGAGAATGTAGCATATAAGTTATAGAACAGTCGAGTGGTATACAGTCCTCAGTAAAAGCAGCATATTAGATAATTGGAAATGAAAGTGTGTGCAAGGTGTAGCCAACTAGTAATGTTTTCAAACACTAAAGTAATTAAAAATGAGGACATTTTACTTTTTACTCAATTTTAAAGATTCAAATTACAACACATTTTGAAATAGGGGCCTTGCATTCTCTTGTGTTGATGCTGTGCCATGAGACAGGGAAAACCTGTAGTGTTAACTGCACAGATGTTTTTATCCAATTATAAATCCCTTAAAAGTTTACTTATTACATTTATTATTTAGTAAAAGTATAGAAGTCTAAACTACTCAGTGTTTTTTTTTTCTTCAAATGAAGATGTGGATCCAAGCATGCTAAAGTCAAATGATTAAACTAAACAGACCATTTCAAACCTGTATCCATGTTTTTATCTGAATTATTTTTAGTGAATACTGAGGAATGAGAAGGCCAGGGCCCTTCACTAACATTTATCATCCATGGGCCTGTTATGACGAGGATGCCTGGAATTACTAGTTGTTTTACTTTGTTAGGGTTTCTGTTCAGACTGCCAAAGGAAAATACCCCTAGAGAGCTTATAAACAATAGATATTTACTTGTCACTGTTCTGGACCCTGGAATTCCAAGATCAGAGTACCAGCATGGTTAAGTGGAGGGCCCTCTTCTCACTGTGTCCTCTTGTGGTGGAAGGGGCTAGAGAGCTCTATGGGATTCCTTTTATAAGAGCACTAATCCCATTCATGAAGGAATGACCTCAGGACCTAATCACCGCCCAGAGGCCCCATCTACTAATACCATCCATCACCTTAGGTCTTAAGATTTCAACCTGAATTTTTTGGGGGGACACAAACATTCAGGCTAATCTAAAGTAACACATTGACTGTATCATGCTGTTGACATGATAAAGAATTTGATAATTTTAGTAGTGTCACAAATAATAGGAAGTTAGTTAAATAATTTACTCATCCAATAAAAAAAAAATGCAAGCAGCTCTTTATATCTAACTGAAAGTGTTTTCTTTAGCCACTTAAGGCTATTTGAGTGGAAACAGAATATTCCAGATTTATGAGTTATTTTCCAGAAAAAGAGAACATAAAAGAGCATGACAAATAAGGACATAAGATCAGTGACATTAAAAGGATCAAAAGAAGGTTGGCATCAACACGGAAGAATATAAAAGTATTGTTTTTTTAAGTGAGCACTTGACTTCAAACAGGAATTGGTATCTTTGTCATTATGTATTTTCTTAAGGTTTTCCATTCAATCCTTAGAGAACTGCAAGATAACTATTTTGAGGGAAGAAACTGAAACATATTATACAATTTTTTGATTGCCATTAGTAAATATTAGTAAGTATGTGCCTTTTCTCCTTTAGTTCACCTTAACTCTTGATGAAAGGTGTGTCTGACTGAGAGAATAATTCATTCGATAATACCTATAGAGGTTCCATTCTGAGCCAGGTCAAATGTTCAGAATTTTTAAAAGGCAAAATTTTACCCTCATTGCTTTGAGTATTAGTCAACTCTTGTGCTACTGTCCTGATTTTAAAGTTGCCTCCTCAGTATTATATAACTCAGATACTGACTTTTCCTGTGGTCAAAACCCACTGTATTCTTCAACTCTTTTAGAATCTGGACTCAGTAATATTTTTCTTGTAACCTTTCTGCATTTCTTGTAATGCTTCCTTAACCCCATATCCGATGCCCTTCTGGCTCTCATACTCCCTGATTTTCATGTCTGCTTGGCATTTCATATACTGCTGGATTTCATACTTTATCCATGTTCTCAAAGGTTGGCTCTTATTTCCTCCAAATTATAAAAAAAATGGCCTTATAAATCTGAATTACAGTCTGTTTTATAAAATTATGTATTTATTAGTATTTATATAAAAATATATGAATTTTACATATAATAAATGTTTATAATTGGCAATTGACATATATTTATACTTCCACATTATATATACTTATATTTATGTATAAATATATATGTATATTATAAAATAAGTTATTCTGTAGAATACGTTGTAGGGCTTCAGTTAATTCCATAGTTTTTTGTATCTTTTTTCCTATTGTGTCAAAAGTTCAGTATGCCTGCCTCAAATTTCTCTTACTACCTGTAACTGGGCCAGGTCCCCTGACACCTGGTCCTTTTCAGAAACAAGGAAACTAAGTCCTTTCAAGTGTACATCTGTCACTTCAATGGCTTTATTACCGTTGATGTAGAACAACGACTCAGGTTGTGATTAAATTAAGGAAAGAAGAGATAACTTTGAGTAACTACCAGGATAGTAGGCATTGTTCATTATAAAATTTATCATTTACCTTTGCAAATAAAACAGAAACAACTGAAATTTACAAGTTCAGAGCATGACCTCTGGGGCAACCCTGGTCCATTTTCAAACTGTTATTGATTAGCTATATGATATTGAGAATTTTACCTAACTCTTAATAACCTTAGTTTTCTCATTTGTAATATGGGAATAATTAGACCTACCACATACTACTTCTACAAGGATGAAGTTAAATAGTATGTTTAAAATATTTCACATGGTGACTGGCACACAATAAAAGTCAGCCATTTCTCAGGCTACAATCATACAGATTTGTAACAAATTGATGTTTAAAATGTGTCAGTTTCACAATGCCTAATTTTGCAGCTAGTAAAAAGCATTTGAAAATATTGCGTATTGGTGTCCATCCTTGAAATTAAGTTTCCATTTTCAACTCAGCGAAACCATTAAAGAATATTATGGAAGTTGACACTAAGATGCCTGTCATGCTTTATAAGAAGCACATGTACTTTAAAAATCTCATTTTAAATTTCATGATAAACAGGACATTAGATAACTGCGAAAGTATCAGTTGGGAAATAAATATGTCCTGTCTTTTACTTTTTTAGAGTATTTATTTTAAAATGAAATGTGTTTCTGCCTTATACTTCCCAGCCTCTTCATTCAGGTCTTTGTGGCCTCCTCTCCTGGGTGACAGTGTGAATCTCAATAAACACTGGAAAGGGTATTTTATCCAAACCCTTGGGAGACATATTTGCGCTAATAATGTAATCTGAACAATCCAATCTATGCCTATTTTTAAAGGGTGTCTTCTAACTTAATTTTACGTGGGCACCAGTGAGGGTATATACCATAAGAAAGAGCAACAAAAAAATCTTAAATTATTTTCAGTAGTAATATTATTAGTGGTAATATTGATACTGACATTGTGAGTCTTATTTTTTTTTTTAATTCTTGTAGTTTGGGATATGGCAAAGGAGTAATTAGTTTTAGTCAAACGTTTTAGTCAAATAATCAGACTCAGTTTTACATCCTATATAACTCCATCTATTCAGTAGTAGCAGTTGTGTAAACTATAAGGTGTTTCTAGTCTAAATTTCAAGGGAAAATAACCAATAATATAAATTGTAGTATCTCATTCTTGGAAATTAAGGAACACTTGTCTGGTTTTAGGCATTTTACATATGGAAAACTAATTGCCATGAATATATACAGAAAAAGCCAATTTTATACCTGAAAAACAAAACTTAAATAAATGTGTTCATTCATTTTATGAGCAAAATATAATAGTTCTGCTAGAATTTGATTATAAAATGATAAATGCCTCATAACACAAAATAGCCTGAATCCTAAGCAACTGGCACTTCAAAAAAATTATTAAGATCTGGAAAATAAAATTTAGCTTTTATTTCCCAAATAAATTAAGGTCATTTATCTAATTTGGCTGAGATCTTGTTCAAACACATATTCATACATTTAAAGCACGTTAAAAATATTAGGTCATCAGTGTCTGCTTTGCTACAGAAACCATGGCATTTATAAGAAAGGGATGGTTTTGCTTAGTTTGGCCAACTGTAGAATGCACAAACTAGAAACCCTGGACACTCTTGGACAATGTCCAGGCTTTGCTGCATTTACTTATCTAACATGTTTGGATTCATGATTCATCCATAGGTAATGGAAAGTACACGAAGGCTATTTCTATACAGTAAAGGCCAGACGAAAAATGATTTCAAAGACTAAAATTTCACATTAGAAGGTTGCTTATATTACAATTTGAAACAGTAAAACTCCTCCAAAAATCACTGAAAAATTGTTTCTTAGATGTTATGTATTGCAGATTCATTGTGAACATTTGGGGAACAGTTTCATATTTTACTGGTTACCATTATTTTTTTGATGGATCTAATTCAATTTTCAACATATTAGATGAATGCAAATTACTTAGGTATTTTTCTTTGTATCATGACAATAAAATGCCTGTTTCTTTTTGCCTCAGCCACTATTTTATTACATTGTACTTTAAATATTAGTATACTACTCCTAAGGTTAAAATTACTAAGCAGTTTTGACATACGAATTTGTGAATGTGCCCTTATTGCTTTATTAATCTGCACTTCTCAGTCCCTAGAACCTAATAGCAACTTTTCTATGAATAGTAAGAACTCAAGTGTAATTATATACCCAAGGGGACATAGTCACTAACATTTTTTAGTAACCTGAAAGATTAATGATACATGAAAAATAAATGCAACGTGTTACTCTTGATTTGTATCTTTCTTCCCTGGAAGACTTTATTGGGAAATTGAGCAAAACTTGGGGTTTGGGTACTTACAGTAGTAACTTTCAATGTTATTTTTTAAATTATTTTGGCGAGCCATTAAGTCAGCAATTTATTCTCAAATGGTTTGGGAAAATAAAAGTTACTTTGATGATTTTTGTAACTACTTTGAAGGCTTTCAGTTATTTCAAACTAAGAAGAAAATTACATAAATACATTAACCTGGGAAAATAGAGTTAATTTAGGAATTAACAGAATATCACCTCTATGTTATAAAAGATATTATATATTATAAATAAATAGAATTATTAAAATCTCTAAGAAAAAAATTATTTTACCATGGTTAAATCAATGTTATAATGTGCTAAAGAGATATTTAATTCTCACAAAGGTTCAATTCCTATTAGAAAAACACTTCCAATTAACTTTAAAATAATTAACCTGGGTTATTTTGTTTAATTTTATCAGAAATTAGTAAAATCAATTTTAATGGCTACATGATAGTGAATGGTAAAATAATATAATTTGAGAAAACATCTCTCTTACCATGAGAAACTCTCTATTCTAAAAAACATAATTAAATTACTTCATTCTCATTAATGCCCTAAAATAATTATTAATATATTTTTTACAGATAAGGCTAAAAGCAGTAAATAGGAGATCTCCAAATTCTGTAACAAGCCAATGTCTACTTTATATTGGACCAAATATGGTTATACAAACAGAAGAGGGTAGGAAATAGATGCCAACACTTGCCAATTCCTTGTTCCTTTATTTTAATCTATATTAAAATATTTTAATCAGTTGAGATATCTCAAAAAGACTATTTGTGTTCCATCAACATCCCTGCCTAACATTACTGATTTAAGTACCAAATTATAGGCAACTGAAAATTTTAACCCTTACATAAACATTCTATTTCATTCTTAGAATACGAGAAAAAATGGCTGTAAAGTCATTCTATTTATTTGAAATTTCATTTATTACATTTTTAACAAGCATTATATTTGGATTAATAAATTAATACAGAACTTGTATTAGATAAGAATAAGAAAGTATTCCCCATCTCAGAATGTCTTTGGTTATTTAGAAGGGCAAATTTCAGTAATAAAGAAACTAGGAATACTAATATCAATAGCTTATGTTTATTGTGATTTTGGCTGTCAAACATAAAATTTCTTTCCCACCAAAATCTTAAAAGAAACATTACATTCTTAATACCCTTTGGGGGATTTGACTGCTAGCAGTCAATCTTTATAGTTTGATATAAAAGTATTAAATATTTTTCCAAATTGAATGAAAGACATTTCAATTATTTAGGAAATATTTTAGTGAATGTAAAATCATCCAACACACACAGCCTTAGATGCACATCCTTACTTTGCAATAGAAGATTACACTTCAGGACTATCATAGAAGCTTGGCATCTAAATGAAGGTGACTGTGACTCTCAGAAAAAAGCTCTATCCTTTGGAAGCAACCACAGTGTCTATCAGGACAACAATACCCAAGAGAGATAACAGTGATACCCAGTAAGTGCAGATGTGAGGAAGAGCAAAAGAATAAAGGAATTTTAGAAGCACTCTCATGGCTGACTACATTTCATGAGCACACATGAGATATCTGCCAAGAATTCTTGGGAATCTTCTCAAAACCTGGACATCTCCCCTGTATACCAAACTTGTACCTTATGTGCCTACTTGCTATTTCCTCTTGGATATTTTATAGTTATGTAAACCTAACTTGTGCAAAGTAGAGCACCTGATGTTCCCCAGCCCATGCTATCCATCCTTGATGGCTCCACCTCTCACACTCTACACCTAAGCCACAGGAACTTGAGTTCGGCTTGGATCTAGAATCTGACCACTTCTCCCCAGCTTGCCTAAGTGCTCATTTCCTTTCACTGGAGTACCAAACTGCTTCTTACCTGGCTTTAGTGCCTATCTGCTTACCTCTGTCTATCCTCAGCACAGATATCCTTTTCTGATGAAATCTGAATTGTATCACATCTACTGCCATCCTCCAAAGACTCTCCATTTCATTATGTGAAAAAAATAAAGTATTTATAATGGTCTGCAAAGCACATTATCAGATTATCAGCACCTCCACCTCCCCACTACCTCTGACCTTGCTGCCCTCTACTCCCTCACTTGGCTCTCAGTAGGTAAGCATCTGCATCGTGACAAACTGCTTTCTGTTCTTTCTCCCACATGCCCTATCTCCCTTACCCCATATAGTTTATTATTTATGACTTTATAACATGCTATAAAATTTAATCATTTATTGTCCACCCCCTCCTTTCTACTATGAATGTTTCATAAGGGAAGAACATTTTACCTTACACTTTAAAACTGATTTATATCAGTTCTTGCACTTGATAAATATCTGTTGAATAAATGAGAGGGTAACTAGATCGAAGGGAACTGGGCACACAGTATGAATGGAGTCATTTATAAAGTGCTTCTGAAATATTTCAGTGAAGAAACGATCAACCAGACTTTTCTCTCACTTTGCTTTAAAATGTCAGAAAGAACAAATAGTATATTTGGGTGAAGGAATTTCCAGTTCAATGTGGCAGCATCAAAAGTTCCTGAATTCACCTCCTCCCATAGATGAACTGAGTCTACAGCTGCAGATAGAACACTTTCCTCTTTAAAGTACTAGCAACTGGCTGAGTGATGACTATACAAGGAGCAAATGAGAAGAAACCTCACACTGAAGCAGGATGGAGAGGGTGGCACTCAGTCTCATCATAAATCCTACCCCTGGCATATTGACCCACGATTAGGAGGGAACTCAAAACCTGAAGCTTCTCCCTGAGGAGCAAAACATACAAACCCCACACCAGGCATCTCGACTTTTAAGACGTGAACTTGACAGATGAGCTCCCAACATGTCTAGCTTTGAAAGCCAACAGGACTATTGTCCCAAGAACCACAAGATGGCAGTGATCTGAGAAATCACCCTTAAAGGGTCTGTGCGCTGAGAGACACCTACCCCAGGGCCCAGCTCAGAGGCAGCAGACAGCACCTAGACTTGAAGTGAAGGAGGCTCACCTGCTTATTACCCCTACTTTCAGAATGGTGGGAGTTGAAGTGTCACCTGAGCATCAGGCATCCAATTTAACATACCCATCTAGGAGTCTGCTAGGGCGGTGTCCAGGGATGGGGACTGGTGGGTACCATCTTCCTGCTCTCCCTTCGAAATGCCCCAAGTCTCAGTAACTTCAGCAAGAGAGTTTTTACATATCTGGTGGCCTGATTTTTGCTGCCACCACCAGGGGATCCCTCTTGATCACCCGGCTCTGGAGGCCATAGGAACTTGCATTTCTTTTCCCATGAAACATTAATCACTGGGGTCACCCAGAAAGGAGCTCAGACCCCTCTCTAGCCTCCCAATTTTTCCAACTACTATGAGGGGATAACATTATATCACCAGCTCTGGTGGTCAGTGGTCCTTACACTGATGGGTCCCACTGCACCAACAGAGAAAGTGTTTTCAGATAGCTACCATCCCCAGGGCCAGGCAAAAGGTGACTGACCAGGAGCCTGGTCTTTCAGTGAAGGAGGCTTATCAGCTAATCATCATGGCCGAGGGCTGAAGAGTAGCTTCTAATTAAACACACATGGCGGAGCTGTCATCCTTTCCAGAGACCTTGGAGGGCGGGTGCCATCTGCACACTCAGCCTCTGTGGCATGCCTTATCCCAGAGTCTCAGTGTCTCCTAGAGGGAGCTCTACACATGTCTAGTTTTTGGGTCTGCTGCCCAGGATATCTCCTGGAACTTGTGGCCAGGGACCTTGCATTCCTGGGTCCCCTGGACTATGGCAATTAAAGGGAAGGTTCTTGGCAGGCTACTATGACCAGGGCACAGCACAGACATGGACTGTGGTATATTTCTGAGTAGCTCTGTGAAGGAGGCCTCTGCGTGACCTAGAGCTTCAGCCTGATGGCTAGGCTTCGGGCCTGGCACACATTTACAATTTTTTTTATTAAGGTATTATTGATATATACTCTTATAAAGGTTTCACATGAAAAACAATGTGGTAACTACATTCACCTTTATTATCGAGTCCCTCCCATACCCCATACCCTCAGTGTAGTGATATGCCACAGAGTCACTATTTGCCTTCTCTGTGCTACACTGTCTTCCCCATGATCCCCCCTATATCATGTGTACTAAACATAATGCCCGCCAATCCCCTTCTCTCTTCCTCCTCACCCACCCTCCCCGACCCTTCCCCTTTGGTAACCGCTAGTCCCTTCTTGGAGTCTGTGAGTCTGCTGCTGTTTTGTTCCTTCAGTTTTTGCTTTGTTGTTATACTCCACAAATGAGTGAAATCATTTGGTACTTGTCTTTCTCTGCCTGGCTTATTTCACTGAGCATAGTACCATCCAGCTCTACCCATGTTGTTGCAAATGGTAGGATTTGTTTCTTTCTTATGGCTGAATAGTATTCCATTGTGTAAATGTACCACCTCTTCTTTATCTATTCATCTACAGATGGACACTTAGGTTGCTTCCATATCTTGGCTATTGTAAATAGTGCTGCAATAAACATATAGGTTTTTGAATCTGAGAAGTTGTATTCTTTGGGTAATTTCCTAGGAATGGAATTCCTGGATCAAATGGTATTTCTATTTTTGGTTTTTTGAGGAACCTCCATACTGTTTCTACAATGCTTGAACTAGTTTACATTCCTACCAGAACTGTAGGAGGGTTCCCCTTTCTCCACATCCTTACCAGCTTTAATTGTTCCTAGTCTTTTCAATGATGGCCATCCTAACTTGTGTGAGGTGATATCTCATTGTGGTTTTAATTTGCATTTCCCTGATCATTAGTGATGTGGAGCATCTTTCCAGTGCCTGTTGGCCATATGAATCTCTTCTTTGGACAAGTGTCAGTTCATATCCTCTGCCCATTTTTTAATAGGGTTATTTGCTTTTTGCATGTTGTGTGAGTTCTTTATGTTTTGGATGTTAATCCCTTGTTGGATATGTCATTTACAAATATATTCTCCCATACCATAGGATGCCTTTTTGTTCTTCTGATGGTGTCCTTTGCTGTCCAGAAGCTTTTTATCATGATGTAGTCCCACTTGTTCATTTTTTATTTTGTTTCCCTTGCCTGAGGAGATGCATTCAGGAAAAAGTTGGTCATGTTTATATTCTGGAGATTTTTGCCTATGTTTTCTTCTAAGAGTTTTATGGTTTCATGACTTACATTCAGGTCTTTGATCCATTTTGAGTTTACTTTTGTTTATGGGGTTAGACAATAATCCAATTTCATTCTCTTGCATGTAGCTGTCTAGTTTTGCCAACATCAGTTGTTGAAGAGGCTGTCATTTCTCCATTGAATATCCATTGCTTCTTTATCATATATTAATTGTCCATATATGCTCGGTTTTATATCTGAGATCTCTAGTCTGTTCCATTGATCTATGGGTCTGTTCTTGTGCCAGTACCAAATTGTCTTCATTACTGTGGTTTTGTAGTAGAGCTTAAAGTTGGGGAGCATAATCCCCCCCATGTTATTCTTCCTTCTCAGGATTGCTTTGGCTATTTGGGGTCTTTATTGGTTCCATATGAATTTTAGAACTATTTGCTCTAGTTTGTTGAAGAACGCTGTTGTTATTTTGATAGGGATTGCATTGAATCTGTAGATTGCTCTAGGCAGGATGGCCATTTTGACAATAGTAATTCTTCCTATCCATGAGACGGGATGTTTTTCCATTTATAGGTATCTTCTTTAATTTCTCTCATGAGTGTCTCATAGTTTTCAGGGTATAGGTCTTTCACTTCCTTGGTTAGGTTTATTCCTAGGTATTTTATTCTTTTTGATGCAATTTTGAATGTGTTTTCCTGATTTCTCTTCCTGCTAGTTTATCATTAGTGTATAGGAGTGCAACAGATTTCTGTGTATTAATTTTGTATCCTGCAACTTTGCTGCATTCAGATATTAGATCTAGTAGTTTTTGCAGTGGATTCTTTGGGGTTTTATATGTACAATATCATGTCATCTGCAAACAGTGACAGTTTAACTTCTTCTTTACCAATCTGGATGCCATTTTTTTTTCTTTGTGTCTCTTATTGCCAGGGGCTGGCACACATTTAGTGGCTTATACAGCTTCTCTCAAGGAACATAGGCTGTGGGTGCCATCTTGGCACTTCCCTTCTGCCTTGCTGTAACTTGCTGTTATTACCCAGCAAAAAATGTGTACACTGATCTGGAGAGCCAGTTTCTGAGACTTCCACCCAGATCACTTGGCTTTGGTGGCTGGCGAGGCTTAGAACTGTGGTCCCACAGGACTGTACAATTATGTATACTTTTAAAATCTAATGCCTGAAGGTCTGACTTTCATTCAGCCTGAAAGTAGGCGCTAAGTGAGATTCCTCCAATTGGATTACTGACTGATAGGCCTTGCCTTGGCATGTCAACAATGGGACATATCAAGGATAAATCAAGAAGTTGAGACAAAAACAAAGGTTTGAGAGACAACCAAGAGCTAGGACAAGTTTGAATAAGAAGAATCATCACCTTAGAGTGTTCTCAAAAAATTAAAAATATAACTATCATATTATTCAGCAATTCTACTTCTGGGTATTATCCAAAGAAAACAAAAGCCCTGACTTGAAAAGTGTCTGCACACTCATGTTTATTGAAGCATTATTTACAAATGCCATAATGCGGAAACAACCTAAGTGTCCATCTACAGATGAGTGGATTGTGGTACATATATATAAATATGGTGTGTATATATATATTTGGTATGTGTGGTGTGTGTGTGTGTGTATATATATATATGCAATGGAAAATTATTCAGCTATAATAAAGAATGAAATGTTTTCATATATAATAATAATAAAGAATGAAATGTTGCCATATATATAAAAATATACATATGTATATGTATACATATGTATGCTTACCTCTACATATACATGTATATACTCCTACATATAAATATATATATATGTATATGCATGTATATGTATATATATATACCTACATATATATATATACACACACAGAGACATAAACACACATCCATATATATATACATACATATAAATACATGCACATCTGACATATTCATGCACATACACACATATACACATGCACACACCAACATATATATGCACAAACCTATATTCATGCAGCACCCATACACACATTCCTATACCTACACTCACCTATACCCACTTTTACCCACTCACCTATGCACCTACATACATACACACATCCACACATCCAGAGATCTTCCCCTACACAGAGATAGCCCTATACATACACACACATATATATACACCTACACATTGATATTATGTGTGTGTACACATACATACCACCTATACATGGATATACCCTCCCCTACAAATAGACACATAGATATACACACTCTTACACATAGATACACACACATATGGGATGGATATTGTATTAGAAATGTTAGAAAGATAGACAAGCAGCCAGGAAAGGGGAAGATAAGGTTCAAAGAAAAAAAATGCCCAAACTCTGCCCAGGTAGGGATTTCCATATGAAGACAACAAAGGCTTTGTAGGGAAACAACTTCCTTGCCTACTGGGACCAGGCCAAACTGGTCCCAACCAGACCCCAACATGGGCACAACAGAACAGAACTCAGAACACCCAAATTACACCTCCTCCTGGGAAAGGGCATGCACACTGAGAGGGAGGCTATACAGGTGGACCCATCAATCAGATGACCCCACCTGGTCAACCACAGAGGTGCCCCCTAGCCAGCATGTAATATAAAAGCCTCCTGCCTAACGGATGGAGGCTTTTGTCTACCTTGACTCTGGCCCGCTCCCACCTTGGAGTGTATTCATATAAAACTTTCACTCTGCTATGTAATTGTGTCTCTGCCTGTCAATTCTTTATTGTGGTGGGGACAAGAACCCAGGCGAACAAACTCAGCCTGGTAACAGATGGGTTTTATAGCCTTATAAAATAAATCTCCAATCACAGTAGTATTTATATAAAATGCATCTTATTGACCTTTAAACTGACTTGCTAGTTGATTTTTAGAAAAATAACATAAATCAGAGACAGGCATGGAAAAATTTTTTCACTTCAGGACAACATTTTAGGCATAGCTTATCCCAATTGAAAAAAAAAAAATACAGCATTCAAGATACTGTGACAATCCAAAACTTAGGCAGCATAGAGCACAGAGGATTTTTTGGGAGAGCAGAATACACTATATGTTACTGTAATAACAGATATATAGCACTATACATTAGTCCAAACCTATAGAATGCACAACATCAAGAGTGAACCTTAAGGTAAACTACAGGACTTTTCATTACAATGATGTGCCAATTAGGTTCATCAGTTGGAACAACTGTACCACTTGGGTGAGGGGCTTGGTAATGGGAAGAGGAGGCAGCCACTGCAAGCAGCAGGAGTTATGTGAGAAATCTCTGTACCTTCCTCTTAACTTTGCTGTGAACCTAAAACTGCTCTAAAAAGTGTGCTTTTAAAAATGAAAATAAGTTAAATAAACAGAAACAAATTTTATGACATGAATTTCTAAGAACACAGTATTTTATTTTTCATACTACAGAAAATAGTTTGAGGTATAGTATTTATTATATGATATATGGGAGAAGAGTAAGAGTAAAATCTTGAAAATATTATCTGCTCTAAATTTGGTACATTTTCAAAACCCATATCATGTATCAAAATTAGAGAAATCCTATCACCTCCCTCACTACTACTTAAACTGTTTCTGGTTTCTTTTTTCAAGTTTCTACTAATCATAGAGAAATTAATCTAATCTCTTCTGAATGTTATTTGTATAGCATCAAATCTAAGACTTAATGGCTCTTACTTTTTCTTTTTAATTCCTGATACATGCCATTATTGCTGCATTTCATTAGTGCTGAAATTATCAGTATTTGGAGTTCACCCTAGGATATTTCATTTTTAAGCTGTACAGAATCTTCTAGCCAATGTTCTCTTTAATTTGCAACCCCTGAGATGTACACAAAATCTTCTAATTAGAAGCAGTTGAGCTAGTGAGTCACAGATGCAACTGTATTGAGCTGAGTAGGAGGGTAACCTAGATAAGCATTTGCTAATGTCTTAATTTACTTTTAGTGGAGAAAGTTAAATCTTTTGTTTAATTTACATTTGTTTTTTCTCTTTAATTATTTGTTGTACCAAATTTTCACTTTTAAGAACTAAACCTTGTACAATTATATAAAAAATTACATGTTATTTAATGTTACTACATTCTTGGATTCTACAATGAATTGCCTTAAAACAGTCTGAGGATCTTCAAAGACCTTAATCATGTCTATTATAAAAGCAGTAATAATGGTAAACTCAAGAAAAATTGTTAAATTACTTCCCAAGAGTTATTCATTTATCACATAATTTTCTCCCATTAATAGAAAATGACAATATTATAATTGAAAGATAAAAGTCGTAATCTTCTTAGCTTTTTTCCTAGTTGATATTAAAATGCATGAAATTTTCATTCTCAGCAACAATAATACAAATTTAAGTAACATTTACATATGTGTGAACTAAAATATGTAATACAATTAAATAATATTACTCATATTGGCTGGAAGTTTTTTAAACATGAGCAAGGTAATATTTTGTATTTTTATTCTTGAATGTCACATGAATTCACATGGCACTTTACTGTTTATAAGTATTCACTGAATTCATCTCATCTTATTATATTTATTTATGTACTATTTTAGCTCTCCAACTTGTGAGAGTGGCTATTTTTACTGTCTGTGGCTTGAAGTTCCTTATAAAAAAAACCATGATAAATTGGACAAAAAAAATCCTACCAGAGTATCAATTTTCACCTTGGGAGCCTATACTGAGAATGTTTCTAATGAAAAAGTTATTGGGAAGTTATTAACTGGTTATCCAAATAGGTCAAATCCTAAGGTCATATTAACCTTGGTAAATTGACCATTGTCATGAGTGGTTCTAAGTCCTGATGACTTAGGATCTCAATTTCTTCAGTGTCACAGAAAACAAGGGAGCTGACTTATACTCACAAAATACAAACCACATCAATGTGCCATTGTGCGACCCAAAATGTCTGTCTATTAACCTAAACTATTTCAGAAGTAAAAAAGAATCAAATTATCTATGTGCCTGTCAAGCACATTTTCTTCCTCTAAGTGATACTGAACTCAATTATCAAAATGCTTTCAATGAAGCATGGTATTAGCAAAAGGAAATACAGATGTTGCTAAAAATAGGGGCTCTGATATACTTGTAAGTCATGATTTAAGTAGTTCAATTTTTGATCAATGTCATATTTAAGAAACACATTTAAACAAGAAAAAAGGTGCCTTTAACAAAAACTTTTGAAAAGTGAAAAATGTTTACTTGCTTTTCTAATCACTGTACTTGGAGAAATATAGATTACAACAGTATTTCTTAAAGCTCCCTCTGCCCTCAGTCCCATGTCCCCAGCCTAATCCCTACTAAATAAAAGACTCTGCTCAGACCCTCAGACTTTTCAGACTGACACAAGTTAGATCAAGAGATTATGTATCCCCTGGGCACAGACTCCCCTGGGAAATAATGTTTTGCTTTCACTGCGTTTTATCATTTAGATAATGATGTGGCTGCTGCTGCTGATGATACTGACAACAGTAATGACACTACAAACACACTACCTTGGCTGTCATTGCTGCCTGTTTCTCTCCAAGTGCACACACACATGCATGTGCGTGCGCGCGTGCGCACGCGCGCGCACACACACACACACACACACACACACACACACCTATGATTAAAGAGAGATTACCTTTTTTTTTTCCCAGTTTCACTTTCAGGAACTCAGGACCAAGAGGCTTTAAAAATTACCAAATTCCATCATTAGTCACATTAAGTTCCAGATTTCAAATCCTGACTATTTTTCCTTTAAATGTAGGGTTCTTAGCCACCATAAAAGCATGCCTCCACAATATCCACCTAAAATTTTATTCCATTTCTTTGTTTCATTGTTTTATTTACTCAGCTTCCTGACACTGTAGTCAATTAACCTTTTGAGTTAGGTTATAAACCCTGACTACAGTGTCACCCTTTGTTGAAATGAGTAGTTCTAATAACTCTTCAGTATAAGCAGGCACACATCCCATTGGCTTAGAGTCAGGACTGCATTATTGATATTCCTGTCCTGAATTTACATCTGATCTATATCCTATTCCCTTCTTGTATACCAGTCTTTCCAGGTCCAAAGGCACTTAAAGCATATTTAAAGTAGCTATGACCTTGCTACTTACGTCTGGATACACTTACTAACTCTATTTATATGCCTGTATCATTCAAGGTCCAGTGAGAAGAAGTCAGAATAATTTGAACAGGGAAAGTTTACACACACACACATAGACACACATATGTATAAAATTATAATAGAATCAGAACAAGAGACTGTAAGTAACACTGCAATATGTCCAGAATCTCTTGCCTGGCCTTAGTCCACATCCACATCAGTAGGTGTTTACAAGAAGGGGTGGGGAGAAGCTGTTCTCCTCTTAGTTTAGCCAGGACAGGGAGAGACTCAGGAGAGTGGGAATAGAGGACTTCTTGTAAGCAATAAACAGGTTTCTCCCACTTTATTTTTCCCGTTGACTGATTTCTGCTTCACAGGTTTCCCTGGTTTATTTGCCCTGGACCGGGAACTCATTTTGTCCCCAGAGTTATAGGACACACAAAAACATATGTATAAAACAACAGATATAATAAGAGAGTGAGAAGTAAAGAGGACCCTACAGAATGACAGAAGGTGTAAGGACTTTGCAAGACAAAGCACCCTCTTGATCCTCAAAGGACAAATTTCAGATCTTTTTGCAGATGGAACCAGTGTTGCCCAATGGAAGAAAATGTAAAATGGTACTGAGACAGGGACTGTGGGCTTAGACAGAGTAGGGTGAGGGCCTCTGGAAAAAAACAAAGCAAGGTAATCCATTGTGAGATTTGCTTTGGCCTGATGGGGGGCCCTGCTTATTTTTCTAACTTTACCCAAATGCTGCTTTCCTTCCTCCAGCCCTAAATAAATGATTTGTTGCCACTTAGGCAATGTAGCAAGCAAGATCAAAATAACATAGTAAAAACAGGAAGAATTCCATCGTAAAACCCAATTAGTTAAAAAAAGTTTCTTAACAAACAGACAATAACTCAGCCACCTTGGGAGCAAAGCAGGCAGCCTTGAGTGATATGCTCCCAGACCTGGAATCTGCAATCCTGGGAGGAAATCAGAGCAGTAAAATTCTTGTAAATACCAGGAAGGCTAATAAGAAACTTAGTGTTTCTTCAAAGGTATTTGGGACCACTTAGCAGGTGTCCATCTGTAGCCCTTTGTTTCTCAGCTGCCTATAAAACCCCTAGACAATGCACCAACTGGGGCTCTCTTGTCCCCTCCTGGCGTGAACAAGGAGCTCTGTCCTTTCCTAAATAAAGCCTCTACCTTGCTCTCCTACCCTGAGTGTTTGTGAGGGTCATTCATCGACTCTGTGAACACGACCCCCGGCATCAGTACCACTGCAGGGGACTTGTTGACTTGCTGAAAATCTACCACCCAGATATTTCTATAAATCCACCATCTAGAGTGTTGGAGAATCAAAAGACTTGCATTTTATTTGTTTGTTTACTTCTCCATCACCATCTATATAACTTGGTAAAAATGAGTCTTGAGTTCTGTTCCTAGCTATAATGAGCAACCCCAATCATCATCTCTCACTAAAAACAACTACAAGTTTTATAAATTATGAAAATAACAAATGAATAAAAATACTGACTGAAAGCACAGAAAGCAACTTTGATACCAACTTGAGAGGAAAGACTCTACAGAGGACTTTTCCCCCACGAGGGTATTTGCTGACTTTATTTTCAGGTTTTTGAGTCTGATCAGAGTATGGTCTGGAGCTCATGTTGTTCCCACAGAGCTGGTGCAGCACATATTGAATGCCATGGATACCAGAGAATCCAGGAATGAAGAGATCAGAATGGCAAAGAAATGGACCGTAGTGGTTGACCTAGGCATTGTATGCACCCCTCTAAAGGCATTTACCAATTCCTAAATTGAGCATGCTGAGGGTAAAAGATCAAAACAACAAAGAAAAACAGCTGTCAAAGGACAAAAACCATGCCAAGGTTTTGGTAGTCTCAGGCATTTGGAGGCAAAAATTGACACAGTTGAAGTCCTAAAAAGAAGTCAGGCCCTGCAGTCACTTCAGTTCCTAGTCTTAAAGGGATATGCCCTAAAAGAAAGGACACATAAGAAATAGAGGAACCTTCACAAAATTTAAAGCTTCAAACATCCATAGCCATTGTTAGACCACAGTGATTTGTGTGTGTACTCTCTGCTTACAGAGAATAAAAGCCTTCTCTGGAGGAGAATGATAATATTATCCAGAGACTCCACCACTTTTCACATGAAGTAACCAAAATTTTACCAAGCATGACAGCAAACAAGAATGAAGAAAAAGAAAAGACACAGAAAGACCCAAATATAAACTAGATATGAATGGAGTAGGGCAAGGACATGGGACAAGCATCATGATTAACTTTTCCTATGATTAAAAATGCTGAGATATAAACAGTACAGTGAGAACAGGAGGGACCCCATCTTAAGGCTAAGGTTTCATTTTAAAAACCAGAGGATTGGAAAATAAGATTTCTAACATATTCTCTGGTAATCTGACAATAACTCAGTAGCCTATCTTAAGACAAGACAAGCAATCTGGATAAAATGAAAGTTCCTGTGGCCAAATTCTCACTTGGCCCTGGTTGGCTAGCTCACTACACACGTGAGGGCAATACATTGCTATTGACTTGATATAAGGACTCTGCCCACTGCTCTGCGCAACACAGTGGCTCAGTTGCAAGGCTGCAGGAGAGCAGAGCAGAGGCTGGAGTGATGGCAGCACCGAGGAGAGAGGCCCAGAGAACAACTGTGCAGGAAGACTGTGCAGGTAGAGAGGCCCAGAGGCAGTTCCACTTGCTGCATGCAGACTTGCTCTGAGTGAACGGGATTTTAGTGACTGACCTGCCACCATGGAAATTAAGTTGGGTATAACCCTTTCACCCCAAGAACATTTTACTGTCATGTTCTTTGGTCACATTGAATCCATAGTGAACTTGCCCAGGCCTGAAACCCATTGGCAAGACACAGTCTTAACTGATATGTCCCCAGTCTTTGAGGGTAACCACTATCTTGAAGAACAGGATCAATAAATTCCTTGTGTTGTGTTTATTTAGCAAAATTAGCTAGAGGACTGATAATAGAGAAAAGGAGACATGGTGTCTCTCACCAGAGATAAGCATCTTGAGACCACAAGTCTAGCCGATGCCCAACGACCCACCCCCCACCCTTTGCCCCATTCTTGAAAGCCTTAAAAGACAGAATCCCCAAGCTATCAGTGCGCCTCCTCTCTGAGAACACCCGCAGTCTTGCTTTCTTTAAGTGTGTACTTTCAAATAAACCTTTCTCACTGCTAAGATTATTGGAGTTTGTCTCTTTGCTATTTCATTTTATTTCAGTTTCACTGTGTCTCTGCTTTACTCCGAATAAGTAGAAATGGGCTGCTAAGGCTCAAATTTGGACCTGCATGTTTCTGTCGCCTGGGTGACCCAGATGAAACTGCAGCTATGCAATCTGCTCTTAGCAGCCTGCCTGAAAATCTCCTTTCTTTGGGACGTTCTCAGAAGATAATCTCACTCCATCCTGTGCTCTGTGGCTCCCCCAAATCCTAGAGTGCAGGAGCTAGTCCCCATGCTGTGCAGATTCAAGCAGCCACAGGATGCCAAGTGACCCTGGCTTCAGCAGTTAGCAAGAGAATCTGCCCTAGGCCGAGAACATTCCCTCTTTCCCTCGCTGCTCTTGCTTTAATGAATTCCTTCCTTACCTACACCCTTCTGACCTGTTAGAGAATTCTTTCTCGTCCAGTCAAGAACCCTCCCCCTTGTAGGTTGAGGTTTCTCCTAGTGCTCCACCTAGTGAGCAGGGAGAGACCTCCCAGACACAGCTGCTTGGCAACATAAATAATGATGTTCTTAAATTATAAGGAAACAGAAGATTAGTGTGGTTGAGCCACACTCTGCCCAGTCTCTATAATCTGAAATACATGGAATTTTTTAAAAAATGGAATGTATTTTAAATGTCACTTAAAATGACACTTTAAAATGTCATATTATTTGAATTACATTAACATGTAGCTTCAATGCAGGAGAAAATGATCACTTTCTTAATAACCCATATTGGAATAATTTCACCACATGGAAAAAAATGATTTCTAATTTATATCATGTATAAAATCAGTTCTAGAAAAATCAAAAATCAACATATGAAAGGTGAAACAATAAATTTTCTACAACATTACATAGTGGCATTTGAATAGGTCACTATTACCTCAATGAACACAATTACTTAGTGTGAAGGGAAAGACAGATAAATTGGACATTACTAAAATTGAGAAATTCTGTTCATCAAGACAATTTTGAAAGAGCAATGGCGATCAACAGATTAGATATGAATAATACAAATAACCAAAAACTCATAAAAACATTTAATAAGTATAAAGCAATAATGAATAGACTAAAAAATAAAACGAGCAAATGAATTGGACAGGCACTTTAAGATGTTGTCCGAAAGCAAGCTTATAAAAAGATGTTCAATACCCTTGTTAGCAAAGCACAAATAAAACTACAATGAAATACTATGAAAGAATTAGAATGGCTACAAATGAAATAGCAATGCCAAGTGTTAATAGTGATATAGAGTAATAGGAATTGTCATACATTTCTAATGAAAGTATAGTTACACTTTGGATCTGTTTAGCAGTATCTCCCAAAACTGAACATATTAATACATATGAATCAATTAAGTTCCTAGGAATTTATATATACTCAGCATAAATCTGTACATATGTCACCAAAATAAGTACAAGAATATTTAAGGAAATATTATTTATAACATCTTAAAACTAGAAATGGCCAAAATGACATCAGTGAAATAAAGGAAGATGAAAAATTAAATTTGGAATTACTACAATGGAATATTATACAGCAGTAAGAACAAACTACAACAATATACTACAACACAAATGAATATCACATAGTGTTTAGTAAAATAATATCCATGAATGGAATATTTGAATGTTGATAATATTAAAAAATAAGCACATCCTTTTTTGGTAATAGGAGTCAGAAGAGTGATCTCATTTCTGTAAAGGCTGGTAACTGAGTACAGGCATGAGGGAATATTCTGGAAGCTGGTAATATTCTATATTTTTGTAAATTTGATAGTTCCATAGGAATATTCTCTTTTAAAATTCCAATGATCTATATGCTTATAATTTATACATTTTAATTCATGAGGGTTATATTTCAATTTAAAAAATGAAGGATAAAAATCGCTTAGCATATTCAGATCTAACCTCATTTAAGATTTATTGTACTTAAATACCAAAATAAGTGTACAAATTCCTGATTTTGCAATAAATGTGAAATAGTTAACTATTTTTATAATTTGGACTACATTTACAATAGATGGAAAATAATTCTATACCCAGACAAGTTTTTTTTCAGAGCATTTACATGTTATCTTATTTCACCCATTTAATATTTTGGGTCTGAAACAAAATGCTGTTCGTGGGCGAGTTTTAAAAATACAAATGAGTGTTTTATTCCTCTGTGAAAATCCACTTGCTGAGGGTTAAATTGAAACATAGAAAGGTGTTATGTAGGAGAAATTGTGCTTAGTACTTTCACATTCAGTATTTTATGTTGCTAGAAAAAATGTGTGTGTGTCTGTGTTAATACTTGAGTTCTTCATTAATCTCTGGTTAAAGATTTATATGGTATAAGAAAGTTAGAATTTGAAAATCACTGATTTCAGAAGAGAAGTTTTTACTAAAAATCAGAGAGATATTGGAAGATAAAACATCACATTAGAAACAAAAGAAAAATTATACTTTTTTCTGTTTTCCCTATGTACCCCTGTCTTGAAATGCAATGAGTTGATGGCCTATACTGGTAGTTATATATAGATCAACATGCTTTTTCACCTGGGTTGGTAATATCATCCTTTATCATTCACTCCTTTTATTTACCAAATATTTCTTACTATATAATGTATGCCTGTGCCTCAGGATGACAGGAAAAAGTTTGACATGCTCCACTTACTAATTATAAAGCCAAACTACTTATAGGCATTTGACAAGTACAACTGGCAGGGACAAGCTTTCCTTAAAATACTCCTTGGAGTCGAACCCAACATATAGTAGCATAGTCAATTAGGGTTTTAAATTGCTGTGGTACAATATGTGAACACATTTTTTGCTAGTGTCATTACTTAAGATCAACCAAACTTATAAAACGCTAACTTTTTATCAAAGCGTATTGCTTTATATTATTTAATGGGATGTTTTCTTAAATAAACAGGCATAAGAATTAAGCACTCAGAAAGAAATTTGGATTGTTCTGGTATTGATTGGTGGTTTAGTATTTTATAAATACTAAACTTTCAAGCACTACTTAAAACACTATGTTTTTATTATTCAGAATAAGTCTTATTCACCCTTCTAGCTGCCTTTAATTTGGACTTTCACTTCCCAGGAATTGCTAATATTTTCAAAGAGCACTGGTTAATTTTATTGAGTCTTAACGTATGCAAAATGCCCAGCGCAGAGTAGTCCTATATGGAATCCTCTATGGTCTAGTTATGTTTTATAGAATGTTGAGGTATGTATGCTATAATGATCCCATCAATTGACTGCAGCTGTTGGTAAGAAGCCTACCAGCTAGTCAAAGTTCACTGCACAACTTGTTAGCACTGATATCAGACAGGTGACCATGTTGCTTAACAGCTCTTTTGTTGTTTATCCCTAAGAATGCTAATAGTATTTGTTTTACACTAACTTTTCTAACTGCTTTGTTATGACATATACCAATGTAATGAAGGAAGAGAAGCACACATCAAAGGGCTGATTTCCTTAGACAGAAGACCATATATTCCTCAAACCCTGGAAAATCTTCCTCACCAAAGAGTGCTAAACTTTAAGGATTCCAAATTTATGTTTATCTTTTGCTTAAACTTTGTTCAATTAACAGACATATTATGTAATCACATTTATTTAAATCCAAATGGAAGCTCTCTACCCTTTAGAACATTTTATAAATTATCCACTGTATTTAGTGGTTGTGTTGCCACCAACATATTAAAGCTTAATCATTCTAAAAATACCTTTAAAAAACACAAATGTTGAGGACTTCTGGTTTTCAGCTCCACATGTAAGGAGTTTGGAAGCCAGCAAATCCACCCTAACAAGTAAAAACCTGAAAAGACTGAAAAATCAACAACTCTTCCTAGATCCACTAGAGAGGAGAGGACACCTTTCAGGACACTGCGCCCAGTGAAGAGACAGACAGGGGAACAAAGGGAGCCATGACTCACCTGAGCAGGGCCTCAGGGTGGGAGCTGCCACAGGACCAGCGCCTGGGGAGGAAGACTGGAGCTGTTCCTGAGGGACTGCTGAAGGCTCCGTGTGGACAGCTCTGAGAGTTAAAAAATTCATGAAGAACCAGGAGAGGAGCTCCCACAGTATTGTGAGATTTACCTCTAGGAGCTAGGCCAAATTTCCACAGTAAAAACTGGAGAAAAATCCCCCTCTGCTTCCTGCCATTCTGAAATAACACCAGAGCACACTGTTCTTCTTAGTAAGGCCTGCCCTCAGGCGAGACCAGTCAACCAGAGCTGGACCAGCTGCAGAAATTATCAGAGGCTAACTGACCTGTGGAAGGGAAATACCCAACTCCAGGCCACTTGAGCCATCCTCTCTCACATAAGGTTGAGGAAAAAAAACTTATAAATTCTTGTGAAGCTCACTGTCCAGACACACAGACTGATTGATAGACTGAGACCCAATTGTTGAACTATAGATGTCCCCTCCCGCACACCTTACCTCCACATTAGTAAAGACCTATTTATAGCAGTCCCTTTTCCCCAGTTCATCATGCTTGGTTGTCAAGAAAAAAATTACAGGCCATACCCAACGGATACAAAACACAATTGAAGATGCAGACCAAACATCAAAATTAGACATGGCAGGGATATTGAATTATCAGATTGGTTATTTAAAATGACTGTGATTCAGATGCTAAGCATTCTAATAGATAAAATAGCATGAAAAAACAGATGAGCAATGTTAGCAGAGGGATGGAAATCCTAAGAATAAAAAAATGCTGGAGATCAAAAACACTGCAGCAGAAATGAAGAATAACTTTGATGAGTTTATTAGCTGACTGGACACAGCTAAAGACTTTCTGAAGATATTTCAACAGATATATCCAAACCTGGAAAGCAAAGAGGAAAAAGATGGGAAAAAGAAACCAAAACAGAACAGAGTACCCAATAACTATGAGACAACAGCAAACTATGTAACATGGGGTAATGGGAATACCATGAGAAAAAAAGGAAAAAAAAAAGAAAAAATATTGAAATATTAATGACTGAGAATTTCATCAAATTAATGTCATGATCTGGCAATGTGAGAGCACAAAGTAGAATAAATGCCAAAAATACCACACATAGGCATATAATTTTCAAAATACAGAAAATCAAGATAAAGAAATCCCAAAAGAAACCAGGGGAAAAATATACATTATGTATAGAGGAACAAATATAAGAATTACCTAAGACTTCTACTCAGAAATGATGCAAAGAAAAGAGAGTAGAGAGAAATAAAGTGCTGAGGAAAAAAACCACCAACCAGAATTCTGCACTCTAAGAAATTATCCCTCAAAAATGAAGGAGAAATACTTTCTCAGACAAAAATTGAAGGAATTTGTTGGCAGTAGACCTGCCTTGCAAAACAGGTTAATTCTTTAGATACAAGGAAAGTGATATTGACCAAAAAGTCTTATTGATCTAACCAATAAGAGTTTTTAAAAATACTAATAGTAACAGTGCATCTAGTTATGTATGTTTATGCATATGTCACATATGTGTGTATGTGTATACACATATATGCTTATATAAATGCAATGAATTATAGCAATGAGACAAGGGATGGGAGTGAGAAATCATAGGATTATTTTGTTACTATAAGGTACTCTTATTACCTGTGAAGTGCTGGAGTATTATTTGAAAGTGAACTTAAATTAACTATAAATGTATATCACAAACTCTAAGGTAACCACTAAAAAAAAATTTTTTTTAAGTATAATTATTTGCCAAGAATGGAGAGAAAATAGAATCATATAAAATGCTCAATTAAAATTCTTAAAAAGGCAGAAAAAGAGTGAAAGATGAAAATCTTGAGAAAGAATAAGGACAACAAACAGAACACAATAAAAAATGTGGTAGATATTAATCTAACCATATCAATAATCATTTTGAGCATTAATGTCTAACTGTACCAATTAAAACACAGAGATTGTCAGAGTGCAGCACAAAGCAAGACCTAATATATGTTTACAAAAAAACACCTTTAAATATAAAGAAATGTATAGATTAAAAGCAAAAGGAGAAAAATATACTTTCCTGACACTAATCAAATGAAAAGAGTAGCTATGCTAATTTCAGAGCAAACTTCAAAACCAGGAAAAACATCAGATATATAAAGGACAAAAGGTTCAATTCTCCAGAAGATATAATCCTTAATGTGCATGCACCTGACCATAGAATATCAAACTATGAAACAAAAACCTGTAGAACTGCAAAGAGAAATAAATGAATCCAAAATCATAGTTGGAGACTTCGACATCCTTCTAACACAAATGGATGATCTCGCAGGCAGAAAAATGGTAAGGACTTAGAGTAACACCATCAGTCAACCAGATAAAATTGAGAGCTAGAACTACTTCATTCATATAACCACAGCAGCAGAATACACATTCTGCTCAAGCTCACATGTAACATTCACCAAGACAGAACTCATTGAGCCATAAAACACATCTTAAAAAGATTAAAAGGATGGAAGTCAAACAATTCCTGTTCTCTGACAACAGTGTAAAGAAGCTAGAAATCAATAATAGAAAGATAACTGGAAAATTCCAAAATGTATAAAAATTAAATAACGCATGCTTAAGAAACAAAGCAGTCAATAAACTTCAAAACAAATTTAAAAATATTTTAACTATGCAAAAATGAGCAGGTCTACTGCTAATCAAAATTTATGGGAAACAGTGAAAGCAATTCTTAGAGGAAAACTTATTGCATTGAATGCATGTATTAAAGAAAGATCTAAAATCACTAATCTAAGTTCCAACTTTAGGGAATTAGGAAAAAAAGTAGAACAAATTAAATCCAAAGGAAACAGAAAAAAAGAAATGATAATAATTAGAGAAGAAATCAATGAAACTGAATACAGGAAATCACTAGAGAAAATCAACAAAACCAAAGCTGGTTCTTGGAAAGATCAATAAAATGAATCACCTCTACCCAGACTAACTAAGAAAAAAAAGAGGATACAAATTACTAATATTACAAATGAAAGAGGGGAAATCATTACAGATTCTATGGACATTAAAAGGATAAACAAGGAATAGTACGAAGAACTCTAGTTCCACAAATTTGATGACTCTATATAAAATAGACCATTCCTTGAAAGACACACTTGACCAAAACTCACACAAGAAATAGATAAATTAGTTAGGCCTGTACTTATTAAAGATAATGAATCAGTAATTAATATCCTTCTCATATGTAAGTACTAGAGCCAGATGGGTTATATGGTAAATTCAACCAACCATTTAAGGAAGAAATTTTATTAATTCTCTACAAACTCATTCAGATAATAAAAGCAGTGGGGATATTTCCTAACTCATTCTAAGGGGCAAGCATTAATTCTATACCAAAGCCAGATAGGGACATTATAAGAAAAACATAGGTCAATATTTCTTATAAACATAGATGCAAAAATCCTCAATAAAATATGATCAAATCATATCCAACATTGTATAAAAAGAAATATACACCATGACCAAATGAGATTTATCCCAAATATGCATGGCTGGCTCAACATTTGAAAATAAATTAATGTGATCCATTATATCAAGGGGCTAAAAAAAAAATTACATGATCATATCAGTAGATGCAGGAAAAACATTTGACAGGGTCCATAAAAACTCTCAGTAAAACAGGAATAATGGGGAATTTTCTCAACTTGATAAGATAATCTATGAAAACACACAACTAACATCATATTTAAGAGTGAGAAACTTGAAACTTTCCCACTGAGATCAGAAACAAGGCAAGCATATTCCCTCTCACTAATCTTTTTTTTTCAGCATGTATTGGAAATTCTAGCTGATTCAGTAAGAGAAGAAAAGAGTAAAACCTATACATACTGGGAAGGAAGACAAAACTGTTTTTGTGTTCAGAGGACATGACCTTCTATATAGAAAATCTGAGAGAAGCTACAAAAAATAACTCCTGGAACTAATAAGTGACTACAGCAAGATTGCAAGATAGAAAGCTTATATAGAAATTCAACCAATATCCTCTATACCAGCAATTAAAAAGGCAAATTTGAAATTAAAATCACAACATGATTTATATTCACACCCTCAAAGATTAAATAGTTAGGTTTAAATCTGGGTAAGTATATACAAAAACTGTACGAGGAGAATACAAACCTCTGCTGAAGAGAATTAAAGAACTAAATAGATGAAGAGAATTAAAGAACTAAATAAATATTCACATTCATGGATAAGAAAATTGAATATTGTCACGATGTTAGTTCTTCCCAATTTGATGTACAGATTCAATGCAATCCCAGTAAAACTTTGAGCAAATTGTTGGTGGACTTCTAACAAACTGATCCTCATGTTTTTATAGTGAGGCAAAGGACCCAGAATGGCCAGCATGACATTAAAGAGAAGAAAAATGTTGAATGACTGACACTCTATGACTTCAAGTCTTACTATAAGGCTACAGTAATCATGAAAATGTAGTATTGATACACAAACAGATAAATGGAACAGAACAGATGTGTGGGTCTATTTCTGGTCTAAATAGTCAACTGATCTTTGACAAGTAGCAAAGCCAATACAATGGAGCAAAGTTAGTCTCAACAAATGGTATTGAGATAAGTGGAGATCCCACATGCAAAAAAAAATTAATCTAGATACAGACTTTATAACCTTCAGAAAAATTAACTCAAGGTAGATCACAGACCTTAATGGGAAATGCTAAACTATAAAACTCACCAAAGAAAACATAGGGGAAACTCACATGATATATGGTGATGACTTAGATACAATAGCAAAAGCACAACCCAGGGAAGGAATAATGGACAAACTGGACTTCATTAAAATTAAAAACTACTCCGTGAAAGAAAATGTTAAGAGAATAAGAAACAAGCCACAGAATGGTAGAAAACTGTTTCCAAAAGACATATGTGACAGGCATGTTACTAAATATATACAAAGAACCATTTAAACTCAAGAAAATTAAAAACAATTAAAAAATGTTCCAAAACTTGAACAGACACCTCACCAAAGAAAACATACAGGTGACAAATGAACATGAGAAGATGCTCCACATGCTATGCCATTAGCAAAATGGAAATCAAAACAACAATGCAAATTCAAACAACCATTACATACCTGTTAGAAAGGCCAAAATCTGGATCACATATAACACTACATGCTGATGAGGATGTGGAACAAGAACTGTCATTCATTACTGGTAGGAATACAAAATGATATATCCACTTTGGAAGAGAGGCTGGTGGTTTAATGCAAACTGAGCATACTCAGCTGAACAAAAGCAAACATTTGGTTTTCCTATATGATCCATCAGTCACACTCCTTGGTATTTGCCCAAAAGAGATGAAGACTTATGTCCGCACAAAAACCTGAACACAAATGTTTATAGCGTCCTGTATTTATAATTGCCAAAACTAAGAACAACCAAGATGTCCATCAGTGGATGAATGTATATGGTACATCCAGACAATCAAATATTATTCAGTTCTTAGAAGAAATGGGCTATCAAACCATAAAAAGACATGTAGGATCCTTAATTAAATATTGCTAAGTGAAAGAGGTCAATATGAAAATTGTGTATATTGTAAGATCCAACTATATGACATTCTAGCATAGGCAAAAGTATGGAGAGAGCACAAAGATCATAGTGGATGCCAGGGGTTAGTAAGTCAGGGAGATGAATAGGCCAAGCACAGATGATATTTAAGGCAGTGAAAGTACTGCGTATGATGTTATAATGATTGTTATATGTCATTATACTTTTGTCAAAAGCCATAGAATGTACAAGAGTGAACCCTAATGTAAACTATGGACTGTAGGTGTTAATGATATGTCAATATAGGTTCATCTGGTAGGGGATGTTGATAAAAGGGGAAGATAGACATGTGTTAGGGAAAGAGGTTATGGGTAGCCTCTTAATTTTGCTGTGAACCTAAAATTGTTCTAAAAAATGAAGTCTTAAAAAGAACTAAAACCAATTGTTTCCACATTTTTTTCTTTTTCTTATTACAAATAAATTGTGTGGAAGTCCACATACCATAGGTTTCTAATGCTAGTTTCCCAATGCTTTACACCTGTATCTCAATGTATTTATTTTAACATCTCTATATCAGATCAATTCCTTAATAACTAAAAGAGATCAGTGCAAATGTCATTATAAATTATTTGCCAGTCATGGTTGGAGCTCATTTGAAAATGTCAATTATCAGCTCATTTATTAAATTATTTGCACACAATTTTTCTTTCCCTTAAGGTTCTGCTCAATATAATACTTCTGTGTAGAAATTTAGATTAATGGAAAACTATCACTATGTTAAAATGCCTTTTCTCCCCAGATTAATCTGATAAATCAGTGGAATTAAAAATAACATTTCAGTGGGATATTTGATGGATTTGTAAACTAACTGCATAGCATATCAACTAATATCTTTACATATGAAAATATGCAAGAATATCAAATAAATATGAAAAAGGAGTTGTTATATGAACTAACACCAATCTTTAAAGCTACAAAATTCAGAGTATACTACTGATGCAGGTAGAGACTGTGATTGTAGGTAGAATGAGGAGTATACTTTCACTCTTTATACTTATATGTGTCACTGTAGATTCTTTATGACAAGAATGTATTTGGATATTATCTGCAATTTAAGAAATTAAAAAATAGAACTATTTGCTAACATTTATGAGAACTTGTTATATGGTATTGTTCTAGGTGTTTTCATAGGTCTTTTCTCACTGAAGTCTCACAACCTTATTGTCTATGTTTCAGAAGAGAAAATGTTGTTACATAATAATGAAAGAATAATTGTGATTGAAATTTTATATGAATAGAATAAGTGATAATGTTATTAAATAATGTAATTCCCTATGAAAATAATGGTTTTGCTTTGGATTTGTTTCTGAATTTATTTTTGGAAAATTCTGGAAATCATAAATCTCTGAGAAGAGTTCCAATATATAAATAGTTAAAGCTCTTATTAAGGTTAATCAAAATCACTTTACAAGCACCTGGGAAGAGCAGCTAAATCTTTTTTTTTCTCTGTAAAATTTGCCAAATCCATTTGCTAATAATGGTATGAAATTTTATTATTGTAACTCTGAGGAGAAAATATGTTCCTGGCCTGGGGCAAATAACATTTGAAGCAGAAATCAGTCAAAGGGAGAAATAAAGTGGGAGAAACTTGCTTAATGCTTACAAGCAGTTGTCTACTTCTGCTCACCTGTGTTTCTCAGGACCCAGCTGCAAAAAGACACCCCACCCAGACTCTCTGGTCCAGATATGCCCCCACCCCACAACCCTTGTAATCACCTATTGATATGGAGATGGACTACTTCTCTCCACCCCTTGGAAACACCTATTGATATGGAGATGCACTAAGGTCAGGTGAGAGATTCTGAAAACACTGCAATTTTACCCACAATTATGAAGTGATATTTGACACTAAACCTCATTAGGATGAAATATAATTATATTTGTGAAGTTATCTTTTGTGTTTGGGGCAGAATTATTAAATTTCACTGTTAAATTTTCTACACAAATACAGTCAGTCCTCATTTTATAGTGTTTTTGCTTCAGCCTGCTTTGCAGATACTGTTCTTTTTTACATATCAGAGGTTTGTGGCAACTCTTCATTACGCAAATCTTCTGTCACCATTTTTCCAACAGCATTTCCAACACTTCATGTTTCTATGTTACAAGTCTCAAAATATTTGAAACTTTTTCATTATTTTATTTGTTATTGTCATCTGTGATGTTATTATTGTTACTATTTCAGGGCAACACAAACTCCATCCATATAAGATGGTAAATAAATTTAATCAATAAATGTTGTGTATGTTCTGACTGTTCCACCAACTGGCTGTTCCTCTTCTTTCTCTCCTCAGTCCTCCCTATTGCCTGAGACACAACAATATTGAAATGAGGCCCATTGATAACCCTACAATGATCTCTAAGTGTTCAAGTGAAAGGAAGTTTCACATGTCTCTCAAATTAAATTAAATGTTGGAAATGATAAAGCTTAGTGAAGAGTCTTGCCTGAGAGTTTCAGCCCTGGGCAAGTTCATTCTGGATTTAATGAGATGGAAAAATGACAATGGAACATTGTGGGTAAAAGTGTTTATTCTCCTGGTAGCAGGTCAAACGCTAGAATCCCATCCTCCTCAGGGCCAGTCAGTCTGCCTCTAGAACTCTCTGGGGCCTCACAGCCCTGCAGCACTGGGCTGAGCTCTTTAGAGTCAATAATAACTCACTGCCCACACATGTGCAAGCATGCACCTATGAGCATTGCACGTGCACAGTGGGCAAGCAGACCAGGGTCAGGTGAGAATCCTGGCCATGGAAATTCCCATTTTCTCTATAGTGAGGAAGGCATATTAAAAACTGAGATAGGCAAAAAGCTAAGCTCTTTCACTGAATGGTTAGTCAAGTTGTGAAGACAAAGGAAAGGTTCCTGAAGGAAATGGAAAGCCCATTCCCATGAACACATGAGTGTCAAGAAAGCAAAACAGACTCATTGCTGATATGGAAAATTTCCAGTGGTCTAGACAGAAGATCACACCAACCACAACATTCCCTTAAGCCAAAGCTTAATCAAGAGAAAGGGCCTATTTCTTTTAATTCTGTGAAAGCTGAGAGAGGTGAGGAAGCTAGATAAGAAAAGTTTGAAACTAGCAGAGGTTGATTGATGAGGTTTAAGGAAAGAAGCCATCTCCATAACAAAACAGTGCAGGTGAAGCAGCAAGTGCTGATTCAGAAGCTGCAGCAAAATATCCGGAATATCTAGCTAATTATACTAAATTATACTAAATTACAAATTTTCAATGTAGATGAAACAGTCTTATATTGAGTTAGAAGAAGATGACATGTATGATTTTTTTATAGCTAGAGAGAAGTCAATTCCTTGCTTAAAAGCTCCAAAGCTTCAAAACCCGGAATGACTCTCCTGTGAGGGATTAATGCAGATGGTGTCTTGGGAAGCCAATGTTCATTTGCCATTCCAAAAATCCTATGACCTGTAAGAATTATGCTAAATTTACTCTACCTGTGTTCTATGAATGGGACAACAAAGCCTGGATGACAGCACATGTGTTTGCAATATGGTTCACTGAACATGTTAAGCCCACTATTGAGGCCTACTGCCCAGATAAAGAGATTCCTTTCAAAATATTACTGCTCATTGGCAATGCCCTTAGTAAGAGCTCTGACGGAGATGTACAATGAGATTAATGTTATTTTCATGCCTGATAACACATCCACTCTGTAATTCAGGGATCAAAAAATAATTTTGACTTTTAAGTCTCCTTATTTAAGGAATATATTTCATAAGGCGATCACTGTCACAGATGGTGATGACTCTAATGGATCTGGGCAAAGTAAATCGAAAACTTTCTGGAAAGGAATGACCATTCTAGATGCCATTATGTACATTTGTGATTCATGGGAAGAGGTCAAAATACCAATATTCACAGAAATTTGGAAAAGATTGATTCCAGTCCTCATGGATGACTTTGAGGGGTTCAAAACTGGAGCGGTGAAAGTATCTGCAGATGTGATGGAAATAGCAAGAGAACTAGAATTAGAGGTGAAGCCTGAATATGTGACTGAATTGCTGTGATCTCATGATGAATCTCAAACAGATGAGGAGTTGCCTCTTACAGATGAGAAAAGAAAGTGGTTTACTGAGATGGAATATACTCCTGGTGAAGATGTTGTAAAGGTTGTTGAAATGACAACAAAGGATTTAGAATATTATGTAAGCTTAATTGATAAAGCAGCAGCAGGATTTCAGAGGACTCACTTAAACTTTGAAAGAAATTCTACTGTGGGTAAAGTGCTATCAAAGAGCATCACATGCTCCAGAGAAGTCATTCATGAAAGGAAGAGTCAATCCATGCAAACTTCATTGTTGTTTTATTTTAAGAAATTGTCACAGCCACCCCAGCCTTCAGCAGCACCACCTTTGGAGTAACTCTGCAGGTTAAAAAATAATTCAAAGTGTCTATCAGTATTTAAGATCACTATAATTTTGATCAACTGATTTCTGTCTTCTAACTGAATAGTATTAAATATCACTTCCAGAGTTCAAAAGTAATTTCTGTACTGAATATTGCAATATAAAAGAATAATTCACATTTTGAAGAAAAAAATCTCTCAGATGTCAATTCCAAATAAGAGTGAAATAAAAATAAAATAATTTTTATTTTAATGTTTCCAAAATTAGGTTTAAAGAATAATTTTGATTACCAGGATAATTCAATTATATTTTTAACTTACACCAAAACAAATAATGATTTTATCTTGCTGAAATGGATGATTTATTAAATCAGTTCATTTCATTCATTTATATAGGTCGATCATGTTTTAAGTGCCTTTCTTACATCAAGAAATCACTGAAACCACTTGGGATTGCTGTCCACACTTATTTGACAGCTCTACTTGACTTAAACCCATGTGAGTTATCGGTTTGTCTCAGCACTCTCACCCATCAGTCACACACAGCTCTAGTGCTGGTGATACTGCTATGTGTGTGCACATGTGTGAGTGTCCATGACTCTGGGCTTTCAATACTGTGTGAAAATGATCAAAAGTTCATAGCCAAAGAGAAGGAACCATCCCTTTAGTAGCAAACCAGTAAAAAGAACCCAAGTTTTTGAAGTTTTCCAAAGTGTGATGATCTAGAAATCATAGAAAACAGAACAGTTTATAGCTTGAAAATTGAAGATCTTCACCATGTTATAACTGAAGGGTTTGACAGATGAAGAGGAAAGGATCTGATAAACTAAGACCAGTTTTGACAAGTTAAAAAGTGTATGTCTAAGATACTGGTTATTTTCTTTCTTTTTTTAAAAATTAAGTTATCATTGATATACAATCTTATGAAGGTTTCACATGAGCAACATTGTGGTTTCAACATTCATCAATATTATCAAGTCCCCCGCCCATCCCCATTGCAATCACTATCCATGAGTGTGACGCTGGTTATTTTCAACATGAAATAGCTTCATGTATATCATGAAAAGTTAGTTTGAAGTGAGTGTGACTATGCAAATGATGGCTGCAGAAATGAAAGAATTGTTATAGTGTAAAATAAGTGAAAATATAGGGTAAAAAATTCTTCTCACCATAATGCAGCTGAAAAGTATACTAAAAATTTTCCTTCAATAATGTTTTATGAAAGATAACTCTGAATAACTTTCAGTGCTAATGAAACAGCCTTCTACAAGTTCTATATTCCTATAAAATGAATGAAAAAATCCAAAAACATTAACATAGTTGAGCAGAGGGCATCATCAGATGGTAAGTATGCTAAGACCAGGCTTGGTATTCCTGGCCACAGGCCCACCCAGGATAAAGGTGGCAATAATTTTAAAAAGTCAAATCTGAAATGTTCAAACAACTTTTGTGTATATTATTACATATGGCAGAAACCAAACAAAACATTTTTAGCTGTATCAATAACCACTCTACCAACAATGAAAGCTCCACATAGGCTAGCCAGACTGAACTTCATGTAAAATATATTTCCAAAATTTACTTTTCGCTGAACATGGAATCAGTGTGAAAGCTGTGTGACCAAGGAAATTTATGTCCCGATGGGAGTCACGATTAACATATTCTTGAAGTTGCTGCTTCCTGTATTTAGCAGAGTGTTGGGATTTGATCTTGGGGATGTCACTAGTGCACTTGGGAGTGAGATTTTAGTTTACAGTGAAACTGTAAACTGAACTGTAACTGTAAACTGTAAGTTTAAAGTGAATCTGAATTGCCAATGGGTTTCAGCCCCCTGGCAAGTTCATTATGGATTCAATGTGACCAAAGAAATGACAGTAGAACGTTCTTGGGGCAAAAGGGTTTATTACCCAGCTTGTTCTCTGGGCAGTAGGTCGAGCACTAACTAGTGTCTCTGCCTCCGCCCAGAGCCCTGGGCCAAGCTCTCTATATAGTTCAATAATAGCTTTTTGCCTACGGGTGTGGAAGCAGTAGCCTAGCAACAGGCCTGTTACATCATCAGGTGGTTTAAGTTCAGTGAGGATCCTGGCCATAGGCACCCCAACTTCCCCACAAAGGCCTTAGAGGATTTTGTTATATAAAGATATCAAAATTTACTACTTCTACCAAGTTTATTAGCCAAATACATAATTTAAAATGGCAAAAAATTAATTTGGGGATTAACAATTTTATAATGAGTTAGAGTTAAATATGTAAAATAACTAGGAATAGATTAATTCAGTGACAATGATGATAGTATTGTGAACAAGGATAAAAATTTTACCATAGACACCGTGGTGAAACATGTGATCAGCAAAACCTAAACAAGGTACATCTGTTAGTGCTCATTTAAAGATAGGCTGCTTAGACAAAGGGATGTTGAAAGAGTCAGAGGATACTAGAAGTCTGTTAAAGGTAATCTATCACTTGAGGAACCTACCTTAGACTATTATCAGATGTTATCTTCAATTTAGCGAGTGCTAAATGATAGCATTGATGTATTCACTTCTTTGAGATCTTGAATCAAAATGATAGAACACTTCATTCTATTGCATTATATGTGCACAACACAGTTCAGTTTGATTTGATTTTTTCAAATTTTGCTTTACATCTTAATATTTGCCAACTTTAGAACTTTTTTTAGCAATTTATTACAATATAAAAGGACTATTAATATATATAATCTTTCTATATCACACTCAGTATGAATATTCATATCATCCCCTCAGATTATTTTAAATGCATTTGGTACCAAGGCTTTTAGATAAAAGAATGTGGACCTATTTTACCTGCCTGGACCCAAAAACCTTAAGAAATTGACACTGTAGTACTAAATGATATCTCGAGTGCATTGCTTTGACAAATTTGCTGGATGAATTTGCAGTCAGTACTTAGTACCCTACCTAGCAATCAGTACTTATACCAGAACCACAGATCTGCAGATCCTAATATGTACTCCATGGATGTATCAGATTGACAAATTACTCTTGACATTTATGATCACTTTAGACAGGTTAGCTTTTAATCCTGTAGTTATCTCCACTCATACACACCTGAAAATTCTCAAATATTAATAAATCTTCACATGTTCTAGCTGTCTGACTTTATGTCCAAATTAACTACTGTACACTTCACAAAAAAATATTTTCTTTGTGACCAAAGACTGAAACTCCAGCCAAGTCAAAACGGAATGGGATTGAGAAACATTTAAGAGTGGATGAGGATATGTTTATATCACTGCAAAATTATTTCATATTTTAGCTTCTAGTTCCCTTCAGGCTGAAAAACACAAGTATAATTTACCTCTAATCTATTAGTTGGTTTATAGAAAAAGATAGAAGATTTTCTTAAATTCTGATCTTGTGATATTTTTAGTATTTAATATGTTTTAAAGATTTGTCTTCAGAAGACTTCACTTCTTGCAATTACAGAGTTTCCCTTACAATTTCCAAATAAAAACATCATTACATGCTCTCTGATATCCAAATACAATGATGTCTGGGTGGGAAGGGACTGTTGTGGCTGGGTACCATGCATAATCTGAACTGGTTTGTACACTGTCAGTATAGACTGCATAAATCTTAAAACCATATGTCTTGCCAGTGCGTTTCAGCCCCCGGCAAGTTCACTATGGATTCAATGTGACCAAAGAACTGACAGTAGAATGTTCTCAGGGTGAACTTTATTTCCACAGTGGCAGGTCAATCACTAAAATCCCGTTCACTCAGAGTGAGTCTGCATGCAGCAAGCCAGTCTCTGCCTCTGGGCCTCTCTGCCCGCACAGCCATCCTCTGGGCCTCTGTCCTCAGGGCTGCCACCACTCCAGCCTCTGCTCTGCTCTCCTGCAGCCTCACAGCCCTGCCACAGTGTTGCCCAGAGCACTGGGCAGAGCTCTTTATATAGAGTCAATAGCAACGTACTACTCACACTTGTGCAGTGAGCTAGCCAACCAGATCCAGGTGAGAATCCTGGCCACAGGAACTTTCATTTTATCCACACTTCACCCTTTCAGGATTCTTTCCTATCAATCTATGTGTCCTCAGTTCTCTTCAATGATCCCTATGCAAGGAAGCTAGAACACTGTAATCAAACTCCACAACAACATAATACAATATACAAATAACAGAAATTATAATTTATAATAACCCTCAAGCCTGAGGAGATCCATTGCCACTAAATGGTCATCCTGGCTGTATTCAAACCAGTTCTACTCAAATGAGTTAACCAAAAGAACCATGGGTAGGCCTTACAATACCCTCTTTGCCTCTTTGTCCAGTCTCTCCAGCAAAAAGTCTTGCAGGCACACAGGCCGAACTCGTGGATCTGTCTCTGACCTCTGCCTCTTTGGTCATAATGGCTGGAACTGCTGCTCTGCTTTCAGTTGTTGCCATAACTCTAGTAAGACCCTATTTAACTTCCCAACTAATTTCCTTCCATCTGCTCCTGGCCATATTAAATCAACCCACATCTGGGTCCTCATAACCTTCATGGGGTCCTTTAAAATTTTCTTGTGAGTAGCACACCTTATTTCTTTCCATGTTCTCATTGCTTTAGCATTTCCTAAGTCTGCTACTGTACGTGTCACCTCACTTATGGGCTGCCCTAAGTGAGGGGAAAGAATGGCCACTCCAGACCCAAAGAGGAATGTGGGAGCTGTTTGAAGCCCAATATTTCTCATCCCAGTAGTGAAAATCTCTTTATCTGGGCCATTATTCTCTGGACTCTAGATGGCATTTCTTATGCCTAGCTCTTGTAGCACCTGTTAGAGCTGAGCATATGTTTGCCATCTAACAGGAGAGGATGGTAGATCACCCTGATTGGGCCACACAGCACAAAGTGCAGCCAGAAGTCAATCGGGAAGGAGTGATTCCCTGGGGTCTGATGGGCACTTTGTAACCACTGCCTCAAGGCAGGCTGAATCATCAGCAAAGCCAGCTTTCCCCACTCTGATCCTGACAGACCATTTCCATCCAGCCCTAAGTCCCACAGACACAGGAACCAAGCTGATACTGACTCTGAGGGCTTCTGCCTAAACTGGGAGCCCAAATCCACCAGTTCAGCCTGACTATAGGGGTGGACCATGGAGTGCTCCATGACCTGGGGAGGGGGCTGCTCCGCTCCTTGGGGAACTCTCAGCTGCAGGGTCTTTATTTTCTTTACAACCACTGGGTGTGCTTTCACTACAGGAGGGGTGAGTGCCTCCAGCACCACCCCTTCATTCTTTCCCAGCTCCTCCATTTTCGGGGCTGATGGCACCTTTCTCTCCACTCCCCTGAGTGCCTTTTCTACTATAGTGCCTCGCAGCAATGGTAGCTCAGTCTTCAGCAGCTCTCTTACCTCCACCTCAATGCTTCACAGCTAGCATTCTCATGTCACCTCCACCTGTGCTTCCCTCAGGAGTTTGTCTTTTTCCTTGATGGCCTTTTCCTCCTTCAGAGCACCTGGCAGTACTGCCATCTCATTCTGTAAGGGATCTTTTACCTCTTCAATGGCACCTCACTGCCAGTGTTCTCATGCTGCCTCCTCTTGCATGGATGCCATTTCCTTCTTCAGGGGATCCACAGCAGTTTACCGTTCATGTTCTCACGCGACCATTTCTTGGGTCTTTTTCAGGAGCATGTCCTCCTCTTCTGTAGACTTTTTTAATCCTGTGAGAAGCAGCCAACCCAAAGTACCCGCTGCCTCATGAGAACTTTGTCTCTCAAAAGACCTACTTACTATACCAAGGGCTACCCTTACAGCCTCAGGTGTCACCTCCACTTGTCTCCCTGGGGTGGGGCCCAGCCCTCTAGGAGGCAAGTCACCTCAGACAACATAGCCACTGGGGGACAATCCACTGTCTCCTCATTCATAGAGGCAGATAGCTGAAGCACCCCTCCCATCAGGGCAGCCTGTCTTTTTCCTCGGTCAACAATGAATCCTGCTGACTACACCAATTGTCTTGCCAATGGGTTTCAGCCCTGGGAAAGTTTGTTATGGATTCAATATGACCAAAGAAATGACAGTAGAATGTTCTTGGGGTGAAAGGGTTATACCCAACTTTATTTCTATGGTGGCAGGTCAATCACTAAACTCTTGTCCATTCAGAACGAGTCTGCATGCAGCAAGCCAGTCTCTGCCTCTGGACCCCTCTGTCTGCACAGCCATCCCACACAGCTGTCCTCTAGGCCTCTCTGCACAGTTGTCCCACAGAGCTGTCCCCTGGGCCTCTGTCCTTGGTGCTGCTACCACTCTAGCCTCTGTTCTGCTCTCCTGCTTCCTCACAGCCATGCCTCCGTGTTACCCAGAGCACTGGGCAGAGCTCTTTATATAGAGTCAATAGCAATGTATTGCCTACATGTGTGTAGTAAGCTAGCCAACCAGGGCCAGCTAAGAATCCTGGCCACAGGAACTTTCATTTTAACCACACCAAATTTCTCAAATTTCTTTGCAGCCATGATTCTAAATATGTGGACAAAGGTACAAACAGGTGACTGGAAAGCAAAAAATTAGAAGTGCTTGCAATAAATTGATATATCTTGCTAGCACAGTTGGGAATATTTAGTTTTATGTGGGATGAATCAGGAAGATATTATAATGTCTGGTTTCTATTTATTACTTATTTTGTTCCTTGTTTATCTAGTACTTAATAAGTTCCAGATGGTTTTAATATTAACTCATTTAATCCTCATAACAACTTTGCAAGATGGTCACAATTACTGTTCTCATTTTATAAGAGAGAACTGAAACACAGCTGATTTCCTAATGAGGCCAAGGTCTCAGGGTTAATGAAAGGTGAAGGCAAGATTTGAACTTAGTTAAGCCTGCTTCAGAGTCTATGGCCTCAACCACTATGCTACACCACATTTTAGTTATCTTTTCTAGCATCCCTATAAACTAAGACACTGAGTAAAAGTGTCAGGGCATTAACGGGATTTCTAGAAAAATTTTAGAAAGGATTTCAGAAGTGTATTATTAGTGTGGTTGTTTATTCACCTTGGTGTCTATCATTCCCTCTATGCAGTATCCAAACCTTGGCTATTTGGGAGATTCTAAGAACTATTTAATATTGCCTTTTCTTTATTAACTAGCATATGGATTATTGCCTAAAACTAAAGAATTGTAAGCAATACCAAAATTGGTCACAAAGGAGCTTGCAAGAAAGACACTCTCAAGAAAATCAAGTATTCATGAGTTCACAAGGTTGAGATTAATTCACTGATGAATCAATTAACATAAAAGGATAAGACACTAGTAATCTGTGGCATGTGTTAGCAAAATATTTATATAAACTATTACTTAGGGTCACCTGCAATGAATTGCCTATCGAGAGCTAGGCTTTAACTGATTTAGTGGCCTTTTGATCAATGATCATGACAGGTTTACACAGGGCAGTCAGGCTGAGGGATGGAGATCTGGCAGTTTCTCACTCTGCTCCAAAGAGAGTGACCAGCTCGCAGTTTAAATTCTCATCTCAAAGACTGTTGAGAACATTGGTATTTTCTTTTTCAATAAATAATCACTTGTCCTTTTAGCTGCAGAGTTTATGTAGATATAAATTAAAAAATAAAATCTGACCCTTCAGTTTGGAGAATTATGGCATTTTATTAGTTTCCTAGGGCTGCCTTAAAGTCCTAAAAAAGTAGATAGCTCAAAACAACTGGGATTTATTGTCTCCCTATTCTGGAGGCTAGAAGTCTAAAATTAAGGTGTCAGCAAAGTCATGTCTCTGACAGCTCTAGAGAAGGATTCCTTCTTGCCTCCTCTAGTTTCCATTATTTGACAGCAATCCTTAGCTTTTCTTAATGTAGACGCCCCCCTTAACATGACTGTCTCCTCCCTGTGTGTCTTAACAATGTCTTCCCTCTGTACATGTGTGACTGTGGCCACCCTAACAATCTCATTTTAACTTTTTTACCTCTGTTAAAACCTATTTCCAGATAAGGTCACCTTCTGAGGTTCTAGGAGTTAGGTCTTCAACACATATTTTGGAGGAACATAATTCAATCCATAAGTGTAGATTGAATATATAGTCTTTTCAGGTATTTTAAATTAAAATTAGGACATTTATTAATAAAAAGTGGGATGGTGAAATTTGGAAAGAATCATTTGATAGGAATCCAGTGACACAGATATTATTCCCAAATCCCTCCAAAACCCTCTGGCTTATATAAGGCTGCTCCTGTCTTTTTTCAAACCAAAAGTATGAATTAACATGACAGAATAATCTTGATGAGAATGCAAATTCTTCTATACTCCTTTCTTATATTATTTCATTGCTACCAGACTATAACAAACATCATATCCAGGATGTTCTGAGGGAGAAATTATAAAGCCAAACTTGTATAAAATGGTTTATACAACACAATCTCAAGAGGTGCCTCATATATTAGGACCAGGAACCCATGAGTTATGTATGACTTTCTGGAGGTTCTAAAAGAAAATGAAATAATATAAATGTGTATTAAGCCAAAGTTATTAATATGGAACATCTGCCAGAAGTTCTTGAATGAGAAAGTAGAAGTGCTTTTAACTCCTGGTTCATTATCTGAAAGTCATTTGTGGTTCATTTTATATGGAATTGAATTCCAGAAATTTCATTATAAAATATAGAGGGAGATATCCAAGCACTTACAGAGTTGGAATGCTGAAGTTGATAAATAACATATGGTACAACATTCAGCCCTAGCTTTATGACCCCGAGAGGACCCAGAGAAGACTATTTCCCAACGCACTGAGAAATCCAGTGATGCATGGAATAGCAGCATTGAAATTCCTAAAAACTTCTATTAACTATATAGGAAATGCTACTACTGAAGTGGATTCCATATTTGGAGTTCATTGATTGATTCCTGGAATGACAGAAACAAAGTAATGACACAAAATTGCTAAGGCAGTTTCTATCTCTGTCACTCTAACAATCAACATAGATATTAACTATCAAATGTTAATCAACTTCAAGAATTTTGGTGATGGCCAACTGACAGTATTAAGCCCAGACTAACTGAGTCTCAGTGAGATCTTTGATTTCTCAGTTGGAGGCTTGGGAGAAGGCTTGAATCCTGGAGACTAATTTGTATCTCCTTAAATAGCCCTGGATATAATTCCTAGTCCAGATTCAGTTCTACAGATAAATAGTTCCTTGAAAGTAGCTGAGGCTGGGTTCTATCTTGGAAGGACAATTCCATAAGTACATCTTCCTTCTTGTCCTCCCCATATGGGACTTTCAGCCACTTTTCATTTCCAGAGGAAACGTTAACTGTAGAATACATTTTGCATGTGGGGGAGAGGGTTGAAAATGTTCTCTGAGCAAACACTAATCCCCAGGAACAGAGAATTTTACAATTGGCTACCAGCCAGAAGAAGGAGCTTATATGGCTAAGGTAATAAATAATTTATAAGTAGTTCAGTAGGCTTGAGAAACTATGCTATGATAACTTCCTTATTTCTACATTTCATAATTTTTATACTTTTTTATTATGAAATAATTATAGATTCACAGGAAGTTTCAAACGTAGTATAGAGATCCAGTGTATCTTTCACCAGTTTCTCCCAGTGATTATATCTTATATAATTATAGTGCAATATGGAAACCAGGAGTATGACACTGGCACAATATGTGTACTCAGTTCTGTGGCATTCAGTTACATATAACCATGCACAATCAAGATACAGAGTTATTCCATCAAGAAAAAAAAATCTCTCTCATGCTACCTCCATATGGTTACATCCACCTCCCCAAATCCCACCATCCTGATTCTCGGTAAACAATAATCTCTTTTCCATTTCCATCAGTAATTTTGTCATTTTGAGAATGTTCTAGGAAGTGAGTTGAAATTATGGACCCATAAGGAGGTCCAGGCTATTTTGTTGAGTGAAATAACCTGGTTGAAATCAACATATAGAGAGGGTATTCCCATAAAATCCCTTGGTGGATAGTCCCCTCCCTGACAGTTTTGGGGAGCAAAATTGAAAAAATACAGGGAGAGAGATTGTCTTCCTTTCCTTTCCTTTTTTAACATGCTTTCTTAAAATTGGATTTTGATGAAACAAGTGTATATTATTTTGTAACATTGTAGCGATTTAAGTTAATCTAGGTTGTATCTGATGATTCAGGTCATACAGTGCCCCCACTGATCTGCCAACCCACTGTCCTCTGAATGTGAGCTGCTCCTTCTTTCCCCGCATCCTCCACTTGCATCAACCCGTTCATCAGGTCTCAGCACACAAAGCTCATTCCCATGAAGGACTTGTTCTGCGCTCTCAGCTTAGGCAGGCCCCCTTCTTGTGCGCATGTTCACAGCCTTCCTGTTCCTGCACTGTCACCGTATGCCTGCCCAGCATCACGGCACACACGGTGGCGAGTGTGGCTCACATGGGTCTCTGAGAGTGCATGTTTGTGCTGTGTGTGTCCTGGGCTCAATGCTGGAAAGTTAAGATCATGGAAGATGAAGACCATAGTTTTGTTTTTATTTATTTTTATTCCTTCCCTTATGTCCTGAACTCTGGGCCTGACATGGTGCTGCTTAGTGGAGAAGCAGGGCTTTTGGTGTCTGACCATGGCCTGGGAGTCTGACTCCATCACTTCTTATTTTGTGACTTGCACAGGTTAGTTAATGTCTCTGTGTTTCAGCCTCATCTTGAAAGAGGGTTTTGATATTCTTCCCATAGCATACATGTGAGGACTCAACTGAATTAAGGACATGAAACATCTAGAATAATGCTCAGAGAGAACAATGTCCACAAAGGGTAGGTGCCATTGTCATCCATAGTTTCAAGACTTATTAGACTGAGACTACTAAAGGTAGCACTCTGCCAGGTGGAGCCTCTGAGAAGGAATAAACTGCAGCAGCCAGTGGACTGAACTCAGCAGTTCTGCTGGTGATTGATTGCTCATGAGCCTGGCCTGCTAACACTTCACACCAACAGTTAGGCTTGAGCAGGTGAGTCAATGTCTCTGTCTAAAGGGATTGACCCTATGTCCTGGACAGGGGAGTGCAAGGGGTGAATGATCATGAGTGGGCCTTTGTCGGGTCCAGATGTGTAGGGGGACATTTGAGGCTGAGGCAGTCCTCACTGTTTTCCATGTTCCAACTCATAAGGCACTGAAACTCCCTGGAAATCAGGTAGCTGATGCCCTAGTTCAGGTACAAGTCCTACCAACCAACCCTCTAATAGATACAGCAGATTGGGTGCATGAAAAGAGCAGTCACCTTTGCACCTAGATGAGATGGCATATTGACGAGGATGCCTATTGTCCTTAATATACAGCAACTTGTTAATGCACTAGTGGCATGTCCTATGTGTTCTAAATAACACCCAAGGCAACTAACAAAGGAGTCTCGGGCCATCTACTGGAGTTCCCAGCTGGTAAGGGAAATTGATATTGAACCCCTCCTTCTGTGTGAGGATTATAAATATGCTTTGGTTTGTGGGACACTGCATCTGGTCTAATCCAAGCTTTTCCCCGTCTCCCTGCAAACTAGTCACCACCATTAGCTGAGTACCGTGTACAGATACCATAAACTAGACAGTGACCAGGTGTCACATTCCAAATCAATAGGATATTTTGCCCCATAGGCCAAACTGGGGGCCTCTGAGTAGGCAACCCGATAACGTAAAGGCAGGGAAGTCTTGGGCATCAACCATTGCTCCAGCTCTCATGATGAGTCAATGAGCTATGCTGCTGGGAACACCAAGCATCCCTGTAAAAGGAGTTATTTACTGGAATGTGCAGTGTGACATCCCACCGGGATGCTGAAGTTAATTCACTGCTCTGGATGTGGGGGAAATTACTCAGTCTCCTCTGGAATCCCCTTGTCCTGCTCCGAGCTGGATGTATTGAAATGCACTGTGCCTAGAATGGGAACACACATCACTAAGAGAGGGAAGGAAGTGGGGGTGTCAGTCTGCCTTTCCCAGCCAACATATTTGGTATGTACAACCAGGTCAAGTTCCTAAAACTGCCAATCGGCCTCTCCTCAAAGCCAGGTAAGCATGTTCTGGTTTTCATTGGTAAGATTATTTGACCATCTTTGTTCCCTCCATGGGCCTGGAGGATGTTATAGGAATGGCGGCCTAGGCCTGTCCTTGCTGAACACTGCTGAAATGTCTCTAATGAGAAAACCTGTCCTCAAAGATAGAATGGCCTTGGACATTATCACTGTCTCAAAAGGAGGCCCCCATGTCATTACCCAAATAAAATATTGTGTGCTTATGCCTGATGAGTCTGCTAAGGTATCATCTTTGGTAAATCACAGGAGGACACAAGTGATGCCTTGAGTGACCAGTCCTCTGGCTTAAGGGACTCAATCAGGTCAGTGGTTTGGGATCATGAGCCTTTTGGCAGAAAAGGTTGTCACTGATTTTGGGAATCATTATTTTAAACTGTATTTTCTCTTCCATGTCCCTGAATGGTTGCTGTGGCATCTGCCTCCAATGCAGACCCATAGCTGCCAAAAACAGCCACCTCCATCCTAGTGAAACCCCTTGTTGACTACTCAGGGCACACTCTGGAAGAGAGTGCTGAGTGAGATCATAAGAGCCAGTCACAAAGGATGGAGAGTTGCAGGATGTCACCAAGAGGAAATTACCTCCAGTTGACCTGTGAGCTGGATGTCAGCAATCTGAGGCCCCTCGCCTTCTCCCCTGTCCTTGAAATGTGTGTTCCACTTGCCCACCCTGCACCCAGAAGCTGCCTCAAGAACACAGACTTGAGATAGTGATGTGGTGCTGAGACCACCTGGATGGTATATGTGACTTAACCCATTTAAGGCCTCTATATAAACTTATAGGATTCTGTGGGCAGAGGAAGAGATCTACTCATCTTGCCTCCACCCAAGACAAACATCACAAATTCCCTTGCTCATTAAGCCTGACGCCTACCATCCTGGAGTGGCCAGGCTCTGAAGTCAAGTCTCTCCCTGCCCTCTTTTTAGAATCTGGTTTCAGATTATACCCTGGAAGCTCCTGAGGAGCTTTCAACCATCACAAAGTTGCTGGATGAAGACAAGGATAAATGGAGGGGTAAGGGAAGGAGGAAATTAAAAATATTGATTATTGTCTGCGGTCTAATTTCAGAAAGGAAAAATGTAGGTGCTAGTCAAATGTGTTCCACCATTTGTTATGTACACATTTCTATTAGTCAATTTTCCTTTTCCCTCTCTTTTTCCTCTATAATTTTATTCTGGGTATACAGAGTGTTATTAATATATAATTGAGTCCTATTTACAGTGTTGCAGGATTACAGTTGAATTTGGGGAAGGCTTAACACTAACTAGAGAAAGATACAGTGATTGTTGAAACATTACCTCAGCCTCAGACAGAAGGGCAAGTGGACTTCATTCTTACAAGATAAAATTGTGTTGTTTCATTAGAGAAAGACATACTTTTGTTGCTATTACTGTTGTTTGAAAGGGGACATTGTATGTGGATGGTGAGTGCTCAAAGTGCTGGGGCAAAGTGTATTCCAAGGATTAGCTTACCCAATATCTACTCTATTCCCCTTCAACTTTGTCTTTCAGTAAAACAATATTTCTCAGGCTTCTCTGCCACTAAGGTAAGGTTGTAGATGTGGTCTAGCTTAGAACAAGCAGTAATCCCAGTATAAGACTTGGAAAGAAGACATGAGCAACATGGAACACTGCATGTGAGTGGGGAGATGTAGATTTCTTTTAGGCATAGTGCTAGAATTATCTGGTTCTTCTGGGGTGGAGGGTCGCAGTTTGGTCTATAGCATCATGAGTGGCAAGTGAAATCAATGTGGCAGCCATGATTTTCTGATAGAAGATCTGATGCAGGTGAGGGTTAATTCCCTTGGTCGCAGTTGTTTTGTCTATACAGCATTTGCACCTGACTCTCCAGTCCTGGAGTTTTCATAGGCTACTTAAATAAAAGCTAGTGAATCTGTTTCTGCAAAACTATCTAGAAAGATGTGTTTATGTCTAACACAGAACCCTAAGCAACACAGAGGGAATAGATTTTCTATGCTACACTAATTGAGAAATCCTTATGTAATAAACATCATTAATCATGGGAACGCAAATCAAAACTACAATGAGATGTAACTCCATACCTGTCAGGGTGGTTATTATAAAATAGATAAAAGAGAAAGTGTTAGTGAGGGTTTGGAGAAAAGAGAACTCTTGTGCACTGTTGGTGGGAATGTAAATAAGTGCAGCTATTATGCTAAGTGAAGTAAGTTAGAGAAAGAAAAAACTATCAAAACTGTGTGGTATCACTTATATGCAGCATGTGACAAAATGAAAAAACAAGCTGACATCGACACAGAATATGGAATGATAGTTGTCAGAGGTTTGAGGAAAGGGGTAAAGGGCAGATGTAAGCCAAAGGGTACACACTTTCAATTATAAGATGAATAAGTTTTAAGGGTATAATATACAGTAGAGTGACTATAGCTAATAATAAGGAAATATAAAGTTGAAATGTGATCATGGATCTTAAGAATTCTCACTACACACACACACACACACATACAAAGGATTAGCTATGTGAGTGATAGATGTGTTAATTATCTTGATCTGGGTAATCATTTCACAATGCATAGGTATATCAAATCATCACATTTGTACACTTCAAATATGTACAATTATACTTATCAATTTTCTTCAGTAAACTGGAGTAAAGGAAGAAACACCAAAGGGTGAACCAAGTTTTAAGACTATTACAGCCCTTTTACAACTTCCTTTTTTTGTTGACTTTTAGATTTAATCATCTTCATAAAACCTTTTAAGCTATCATTCTCATGACTTCAGTTCACCCAGAAGCCAATTTCCAAAAAAGCAATCACATAGCAGCATTTATTTTTACCAACGGTTGAATGCCACAGAGAAATCATAGGAGAAATTTATTTCATTTCCAAACAATTATAACTGTTTTTATGAGAACCATTCCAGTCAAAGGTTGCTTGCTATTTTGCAAGAATGCTTCTCTTTCAGAACTGTTTTTTCAGCCACATTAATTTACTTTAAATTTACAGTGGCTGTCTGTTTTATGATTATTTTGTTACAAAATTACATGAATGTATATTTTTTCATGGCATGGAAATAAAAATAACATCTGTTATAAAGGGTAACATTCAGTATCTATCATTTTATGAGAATTTGGACTTTCTTATTTGCAAAGTATGTGTTTTAATAAAAATGAGTCAAAATGACAGATCTATTGATTTTAATGGAATTCTTAGAATAGTATCTAAGCATAATTTCAGATCAAACTTTTCTAATGCAAAAGGGTTTAGGTGGGTATAAATGTGGGTTAGGAGCAGAAGAGAAAATTTCCCCTGTTAATGGATATGAATGAGGTGATTCTTCACATTTCAGAATATATATCAACCATATCTCACTGACTCAGTAGCAGGACAGGATCTGATGTTGCATCACATGGCAAAAATTTTTGTAATTCGGCATTTGAGATTATATCTTTTTCTCTACAAAGTAAGCATGCGTGAGAGTATTCATCTCACTTACCATATGGCCAGGCGATATAGGCATTTTCAGCAGAATATGAGTTACTTTTTATTATCAGGGAAAATGTGTGGTGGTTTTAAACATGATTTTTTAATGCTATGGAGAATGGTAAATTTTCCATTTTATTTCCAATTACTTTGTTGCTAGCATATAGAAATACATACATACATATGTGCAACATACATACCTGTATATTGAGAGGTATTATATATATAATAATATATGTAATGCATATATATATACATGCATTAAATTGGATTTTTCCACATATCCTAACTGTGTAGAATTATTAATTATATTTTTCTATATTTTGTTGAATTTACTATGCTATCATGAAGTATGCAAATAATAATTTTTTTCATGTGCTTTCTAGGACCTCAAATGAAATGCTGAATAAATGTGGTGACTCCACACTTCAGGGGAAAGCTTTAAATATTTTACTCTTTTTGCTGTAGGTTTTCTGTCAGCATTTCTATCTGTCTGAGAAACCATTCTTATCTTCCTAGTTCAGTAAGAATTTTAATCATGATGGTGTGTTCAATTTTTTCAAATACTTTTTGAAGTATTAGAGAAGGTCATGTGATTCTCTTTTTACTATTATAGTGACACCTTGTATAGACTAATTACAGGTAGTCACATGTTAGCCCTTGCATTTCTGGAATAAACTCCACTTTTTCATATTGGTGACTTTATTTGCTAACAGTTTATTCTATTTCATGACAATGTTGTGTCTGTAGTTTTCTTTCTCGTAATGTTCTTATCATTTTTACGTTCCAGTGTTTTAAGATTTTTAGCATGTTTTGAAGTTCTCCGTTTTTTGTTTTTCTCTGAAAGAGTATGTGTAGATTGGCATTATTTCTATATACATTTTGGTCCATATGGGCTGAGTATTTTACTTTTGAAATTAGTTTTAGTAATACAGTAAATTATTTAAGTAGCTATTAGATATTTCAGATTATCTATGTCTCTCATTTTAAAATGGAATATTTTGAAAAGCTATTCATTTAATGAAAATTTTCAAATTTATTGCTATAAAATTTTTCTATTACCTTTTTATTATATTTAATGTCTTCTGGATTTATAGTAATGTTCCTGATTTATTTGTCAGGATTAATTTTTTCCTCTCTGTCCTTCATTAATCTGCTATTTAGAACTTAGTTTGGCTTAATAGTTTCAAAAATCAACCTTTTGTTTCTTGATTCTCTCAATTCTAAATGTGATATTTTGTTTTTGTTTTAATCTTTATTAGTTTCTTCCTTCTATTTTTATTTTGCTATTTGTTTTTTGTTTGTTTGTTGTTTAAGCTAGTAGGTTAGGTAACTAATTTTCACCCGTCACACATGCATTTGAAGCTATTAATTTTCTTCTAACCACATTTTCAACTAATGCATATTTCCTTTTTGGTCCCATTTTCATAATTATTCAGTTCAAAATACTTTACAATATGAGATTTTGGGGGCCCATAGATTGCTAAGAAGCATATTCATCGACTTGTAGCCATTCTTGGATTTTCCCATTATACTTCAGTTATTATTTGGCAATTTAATTCCACTATGACCAGAAAACATTCTTTAAATTATTTGAATTATTTGAAATTTATTGAAGTTATTTTTGTAGCTTAGAATAAGGTAAGTGTTTTGATATTATCTTTAAAATACTTGAGTTTTATTATTGTTAGATGCCGTGTTCTATATATGTCAACTAAGCCATTTGTTAATTTCAGTTTCCAGGTCATCTGTATCAATTTTGAGATTTCTTTTCTTCTTTGGAGATGAATTTTTAAGTCATTCATTCAGAGAATTGTTTTCAAATCTTCGTCTATTTCTTTCTTTAATACTGTCCATTTTGTTAACACATTTTGGAGTAACATTATTGGTCACGTTCAGATTTATAAAAGGTGATATCTTCCTAGAAGATCGATTGCACTGTCTTTATAAGACATCCCTCTTTGTTCTTGGTAATGTTCTTCCTTTAAGTTATTCTGATCAATACAATAATAATTCTTCTAGATTTATGTTGTTTATTGATTGCATGATAAAATCTTTTGATTTCAAATTTTCTATCTGAATATTTTACTTATATTCCCTGGGAACCTCATATAGATGACTTTAACTTTTCAATTTCATCATATTTATGTTGTCATCAGAGTATCTATTCTTATTCATATTTAATATAAGTTCTTGGCATATCTGTATTTAAATTTACTGCCTTACTCTTTGTTTTCTACTTGGTCCTTTACTGAAGTTTTATGTTTTATTTTATTTGATGTAGTTTGGAATACATGTACATATGTATGGGATTTTATATTTTCTCAAAGTTAAACTCAAGGGATGTCACTACTTCATCTCCTTATAAAGTTATGTTTAAAACCTCTCTTTCAATTGATCTCTACTTCAGAAGTGACATTACAAGTTTTAACAAATTATCTCTTTAAAACTTTCATTGGTTTCTCTGTATCTGTTTTTTTTTAAGAAATGAAATATAAGTTTTTATTGAAAGCCTTTAAGATTTATTTTTCTTCCAGAAATAACTTCTGGGTGCAAATATAAAAATTTATATAAAATAGATTTTAGGTTTCAAATGTTCAATTTTTTTTAAGTTTCTTTAGAGAAGGAATTTTAAACGTGTGTACAAGGTGTGCCTAACAAAATACTGGATTCGAATATTTCTTGATTTGACAATACTGTGACTTCCACAAAGGAACAACAAAGTACAGAAGAACTATTTTGAAATATGTATAAGATCTTTTAAATAAGCTCTACGTAACTGACAGGAGCAGCACCTTTCCTCTTCACCTCCATAAAACAAAAAAGGTCACTTTTCACTATACCATGAGCTACACCCAACTAACTGAACTGAAGGTTTTTGAATGCCGTTTGTGTTGTTCCTGAATATGGCTGCACAAGATGGATTTTAAATTTTGATTACACATTTTAATAAAACATGATGAATAGTTGGAATGAGACCCTAAAAAGAAAGAAAATTAGAAACTAAACTAAATGTTGGAGAGATTTCAAAACAGTTAAGTCACCAATACACATGCTATGAAATTAAATGTGGGCCTATAATTATGAAATAAAATCTAGAAGTAAAGTAATAAAACTGAAATGAGGTCTCCTGTCAGTGTATTATTAAATGTTTTTATGATATAACTCTTAAGAGGAAACTAAAGCTGGAAATGATAAATGATTCATGGTTATGTTAGTATAAAAGGCACTGCAGGACACTCAGTAAAAGAGGTTCAGTGAAAACAACAAATAAAATATCCTTTGATTTACTTGAAGCGTTTGGCAAGTGAATGCCCCATTAAAATTGTAAGTTAAGAAAATATTATGCAATGTATACATATTTTTTTCATGATTCTTTGCTATATATTCACCTTTTCTGATTAATCTACCATGTGTAGTTCCTAATTCTATTGGTTAAGACTTCTATTATGGTAAAGGTGGATAATTCAATACAATACAGAACAAAAATTATTTGCTTTTTGCAATCATAATTGTGGGTTCTGAATTAGCAAGATACAGGAAGTTTCAGTTATTAGGCAATGAAATCGAGGAGCCTTTAAAACTTTTCTCAGTCACTTGCACAGCCCCCAGGTGGAGTCCTTTAAATCTCTGGTTAATTAATACAAGCTCTATGAAAATTATCTACAGTTTCTCCAGAGTTCTGGAAGCACAGTCATGTGTTTGTTTTTCTTCTGCTTATGAGATTTTATAAAATATGTGGACATCAGTCTAGGATACACTTCCAAATATCTGTTAGAATACCTTCAGAGAGTGGTGTTCTTCATAGCGGTGAAGGTGTAGAAAACAGAAAGTGTTCACAAGCTCTCCCAAAGTCCCAATTAAGATTCATTCTCATTCTTCCATGTAAAAAACACCTTCTATTTGCAAATATCTAGCCAGTTTTGCTGTCTGTGTTGGTATGGATTGGATAATCTGGCACCAAGAATTCCACTGAAATCATAGATAATTACTTCCATCCCAATTTCCAACTTGAGAAGTGAAGAAGCAAACATACAGTTCCATTTCTCCTATTGCATAAAATCAAATGGTTGTAAAAGGATAATTCTGTTAGTCATGCTACAGGAAGATCTGACTCATTTTGTTATAAATTAATTGAAATTTTGGAGTAGCATAAAGATATTCAAACTGCCTTCTGTGCTGATACATTTGTAGATCATTTCTCACAGACGTAAATGCAGCTAAAACAGGGGAGCTAAACCATCACCAGTCATTCCAGATTTTAGTTTCTAAGAAAAAGAGAATCTGGATTTCTGGAAGTTAGAAAATGCATTTATACAGGTTAAACATAGCTTTTCAATAGCAATGAACAATCCAAAGAAAAGCTCAGAATAGTAGCCCCAAAGTCTATCTCTAATGTTATCTCTAACTAGCATTTACAAGTGTTTGATGTCACTATACTTTAAATTAACATGAAACTAGTGAAGTTGTCAGTATCCTTAGGGTCCTGATACCTTCGATATCTCTTGAACCTGGCAGCTTCAATTCATTTGGAATTACTTGATATCACTATGGAAAACCTTTGAAGTATTGCAGCCTTGATTCAGACTCAATCTACTCTGAAGTTATAAAAAAATGTGTGTGTGTGGGAAACACAATATGATTCTCAAAAACTCTTTTTTAGTCTGACTTTGTCATTTTTCTTTTTGTTTATAACCTCAGAACCTTAATTTATTTTGGGTAATGAAATAATCTGTGTCCCATTTTGTATGACACAATGCAAAACTTGCTGGGAACTGATGCATTGTGAGAATCATACACAGTGTAATTTTTGACTACTTCTAATATATATACACATCAACAGTACATTCTTGGTTAAGATCTGCAATATCATGGGTTATAAGAAATATATATTTGGTCATTCAGATGACCAAAATAATAATTTTCAGACATATTTGGTCTTCATCCACAGTTGAGGAAATGCTTCAGAGTCATAAAGGTCAAATTGTTATGTTAATGGAGAATCTTTTGGAACCAATGTGAGGGGCTGGTGGCCAGAGGGACCAACCATGTGATCAGAAGGTGGGAACTCTCAGCCCCCAGCCCCCAACCCTGGGGAGGGGAGAAGGCAGAGGGCCTGGAGGTTTCAATCAGTCAATGCCCAGTGATTTAGTCAATCATGACTATGCAATGAAGCCGTTTTGTGCTCTCTCTCACACCTTACTTCTCTGCTGGAGGAAGCTGCCATGCTTTGGGAATTGGAATGTTTCTACATGCCACAGTGTCAGGCCCTTCCAAGCTCCACAAGGATAGAAGCTCCTTCCTGTGGGACCTTGCCCTATGGATCTCTTCATCTGGCTGTTAACTTATATTTTTTACAGCATTCTTTATTAAACTAGTAAATGTATGTATTTTTCTGAGTTCCATGAGCTCTAGCTCTATGGAGTGTACTTGGAACCTCTAATCTGTAGCCTGTTGGTCAGAAGCAAGGCTAACATCCTGGAACTTGGGAGTGGTGCTTGGAGTCAGGGTGGGGTGGAGGGCAGTCCTGTAGGAGCTCTGAACCTGGGGATTCTGTGCTGTGTCCAGGCAGTTGGTGTCAGAACTGAGTTGAGTTCTCTTACATTCCGCTGGTGTTGGAGAATTGCTTGTTGTCACATGGGAGCCCCCCACCCCCTGCACACACACACACACACACACACACACACACACACACACTCTCTCTCTCTCTCTCTCTCTCTCTCTCTCTCTAGAATTGTATTGGGAACCAAAACGAAGGATCAAATAAAAAAACTTATGAAAGCATTTAGCCTGTTGCCTGAAAAGAAACATTATTGAATAAATAGACTAAAATGACTTATTTGTCAACTATAAATCTCTCCAATTATGTAAACTACTATACCATTTGTTTTTCTCTAACAAGAAAAAAAATATTTTCATGAAATTAAAATAATTTATCACCTCATAACATACTACTCATTAAAACATTAATAAGATTAAAATAAGTGAAAACTCCTACCCTCAAAAATTATGCAACATAAGTTTCCATTAGGAAGTCCTTTGCCCCTAGACATATATTGGTATTACTCAGAAACAGCAGGTTTAGATCTTCACTAACTTACTTACTTATATTAATTCCATAAGCATACCCCCTCTAAATTGAGCCAACTTTTTTTGCTTATCTTCAAATGAATCTAAGCTGTAACTGCCTCAAAATGGAAGCTTAGTACTTGATGGATATTTCAACCTAAATTTAATTTTGGTTGTTTGCTCTATAAAATACAAGTCTGGGTTCCTTAAGCATGTTTTCCATTATTGTTATCATTATTATGCTGAAGCACATTAAAATCTACTAAAGATAACATTACCTTATTTGTGGCTCTAATCAATGTCATGGGCTATTGACTCTATGAACAGGAGAAAGTGTATCTATTTAGGAGTAGATTCCTTGCCCAATTATATAGATTATAGTATAATATATAAATATTATATATATATAGGAAGTATATCAATAGGACTTCCAGTGTGAGACAAATGGGAGTGGTAACATATGTCAGTGGTTACATATCACCAATATTGAATGTAATTCTGTGCCTAGCTATGGCAACAATTCTCTTTAAAAGTTTCTTAATCATTTGAAGATCTAAATAGGAGATCTTGAGCACATAGTATCTTCTACTAGTTAAGTTTACTTATGTTACATTCTTGATAGAAGTTCTACGCTCTTTTTTTGTAAGTACAGAGATTTCCCCTGTACTCCCTGCCCCCCCACACATGCACAGCACCCCTCACCATTAACATCCTGTGCCAGAGTGGCACATTTGTTACAAACAGTGAACCTACACTGATAATGAACTGCACATCATCATCAAAGTCCACAGTTCACTTTTTGGTTCCTTCTTGGTGTTGTATATATTTTATGAGTTTTGACCAATGTATGAAAACGTGCATCCATCATTGTAGTAATGTATAGTTTAGTTTCAATACCCTAAAAATCTGTGTGTTACCTAATTATCCCTCCCGTCCTTAACCCTGGCAACTACAGATCTTTCATCTCCATAGTTTTGCCTTTTCCAGACATGCCATTTTATTGAAGTCACATAATAAGTAGTCTTCCAAATTATCACTTATTAATATGTATTTATGGTTCCTCCATGTGTGCTCACAGCTTGGTAGCTAACTTATTTTAGCTCTGAATAATATTCCATTATCTAGAGGTAGCATAGTTTATCTGCTCATCTACTAAAGGACATACTGATTTACTTCCAAATTTTGGCAATGATGAATGAAACTTCTATAAACATTGTGTGCACTTTTCATATGGACATGTTTTCTTTTTATTTGAATAAATACCAAAAGTGCAATTGCTGGATCATGTGCCAAGATTATTTTTAGTTTTGTGAGATACTGCCAAACTCCTTCAAATTCACATTCTTACCAGCAATAAACAAATGTTCTTGTTGAACCATATCCTTAGCAGCATTTGGTATCAGTGTTTTCCATATTGGCCATTTTAATAGGTATGGAATCTTATTGTTCTAATTTTCAATTCTCTAGTGAAATGTGATATTGAGCATCTTTTCATATGCTTATTGCCATCTGTATATCTTCTTGGTGAAGTGTTAATTCAGAATTTTTGTCCACTTTTTAATTAGGTTGCTCATTTTCTTATTGTTGTGTTTTAAGAGTTCTTTGCTGTTTGTGTTTTAACTGTTCTTTGTCAGATATGTCTCTTGCAAGTATTTTCTCCAAGTCTATGGCTTGATTCTCATTCTCTTTACATTTTCTTTGGCAAAGCAAAAGTTTTAAATTTCATTAAGTCCAATTTAGGAGTATTTCTTTCTGGGATCATACCTTTGGTGCTGAATCTAATAAGGTATTACCATAACCAAGATCATCTAGATTTTCTCCTAAATTATCTTCTAGGAGTTTTATAATTTACATTGTTCATTGAGATATATGACTTATCTTGAGTTAATTTTTGTGAATGGTGTAAGTCTATGTCCAGATTAATTTCTTGCATGTGGGTGTCCACTTGTTCCAGCACCATTTGTTGGAAAGATTATCTTTGCTTCATCATAATTGCCTTTGCTCCTTTGTCAAAGATCAGTTTACTATATTTATATAGGTCTATTTCTGGGTTCTCTGTTCTGTCCCACTGATGGATGTGTATATTCTATCATCCATACCACTCCGTTTTGATTACAGTAGCTTTAGTAAGTCTTGACATCATTTAGTGTCAGTCGTCCAACTTTTTTCTTCTGCATCATCATTGTGTTGGCTATTCTGGAACTTTCACCTCTCCATACTAACTTTAGAATCAGCTTATCAACTTACATAAAATAATATGGTGTGGTTTTGACTTGGATTGTGTTTAATCTATATATGAAGCTGGGAAGAATTGATGTTGACAGTACTGAGTCTTTCTATCTATGAATATGGAATATCTTTCCAGTTCCTCTTTGATTTCTTTCACCAGTTTCATACTTTTCTTCATACAGATCTTGCACATATTTTGCCATTTTTTGACATGCTAATGTAAATAATATTGTGTTTTTTATCTCAAATTCCACTTATTCATTGGAGGTATATAAGAAAGCAAGGGATTTTTATTAGCCTGTATTCTGCAAACTTGTTATAATGACATATTAGTTACAGAGGGTTTTTAAAAAATTTTCTACACAATCATGTCATCTGTGAACAAAGACAGTAAAACAGTTTATTTCTTCTTTCCAAACTGTATTTCCTCTTCTTGTCTTGTTATAGTAACTGGAATGTCCACTACGGTTTTGAAAAGGAGTGTGAGAGCACACTTTCTCACCTTGTTCCTAACCTTAAAGTGGGAGGCCTTGAGTTTCTCACCATGATGTATGTCAACCTTTTGTAGAAGTTCTTTATCAGAGAAGCAATTATGACCCCTCTATTCCTGGTTTCCTAGGAGTTTTTATCAAGAATGGTATTGTATCCCAACAAACTTGACTATAAATAATAATATCACTTAATAGGCTACTTCACTACATACAAGTGCAATTATTTTACCAAAAATTTACCTTGGAGAATTTAAGATTAAGTGATGTTGTCTGAGTCTAAATCTATCATGGGTTTATTAATAAGATTTTATGAAATGTTGGCTAATATCTACTGTAACCTTATTTACGGTAAACCATTGTGGGAAACAGAACAATGCTTCTGTTATCAAATATGTCCATGTCCTAATCCTGGGACTGTGAATGTGTTATTTCACAATGCAAGAAGATCTCTGTATATGTGAGAAAAATTAAGGATCTTGAGATAGATTGTCTTGAATCTTGGTGGACCTAATATAATGACTAGGGTATGTATAAGAGGGATGCAGGAAAATCAGAATCAGAGTAGGAGATGTGAGTAACACAAACAAAGAATAAAGACAATATACCATTAATTGCCTTTGAGGATGAAGGAAAGGGCTATGAACAAACTAGTGTGGATGGCCTATGGAAGCTAGAAAAAGCAAGAAAATGGGCTCTCACTTACTGTCTCCAGAACAAATGTACAATTGTTTACTATTTTGGAGTTTTGGCCTCCAAAATTAATATGTGTTGTTTTAAGTCAATAGATTTGTGATAATTTCTCATGGCAGGAACAGGAATGTCCAGTTTTCTGATATTATTGTGAGATGAATTTGAGAATATTGATTGGTCATTTGTTTGTCCTGAAGACAATTTACATAATTGAAGGCAAATCCTGAGTTCATCTCAGAGAACTGCTTTCTGCTTAAGGAATTGCCCTCTTTCTAGGCATTTGTACTTACTAGGTTTACCTCTTTATGCAAAACTAGCCCTTAGTGTTACATGGGTACAACTCAGCAGATAGAAGAGAGTAGCTTTTCCACCAGGTTTGCAAATGAGCACAATTTTAATGAAATGCAACTCGGTATTTGTCAAAAGTTCATCTGTGAAAATCAGTTAAATTGTGGGGAAAAAATAATCTTGTTTATGCTAAAAAATCACCAAGATTCAGTCATATCAGCTGATACTTGGGTTCCTATAATAGTCTTGCTGTTATCCACCCATATATCAATCCTCCTTTCCATTAAATTCCATGAATAATTGTCTTTTCCAAATAAATTCTCTGTTGATTCATTCCTGAATGATGTAAGATCCTGTTGAATCAATTGTTTAACTTATATTTTGTGGATGTTTCAAACATAAGATTTCCTTTAAGTAGTTTTTTAAAAGCTACAGAGATAAGCTTGTGTTTGATCCACAGTAAGAAAAGTATCTAATTTTAAAATAGTCATTCATCATCATTGTTCATGCCAAATGTGCTTGACCCTAATTTTTTACCTTATAAATTACATTTAATTTATTAATTTTTATCAGGTTATGATCTTTTTCATAAGCCAGTCTGAAAGATTTAGGGGTTTATATAACTAATTAATCAAATAGATCTAGTGAAAATGCACAATACTGAATCTATTATTTTTAAATGTTGGATATAATAATAAGAAAAAGGACTCACTCGTATTGGTTGAATTTTCCAACATGACAGTTGAGTTATAATGATACTCCCATTTTTTTTCTTAATTCAAGCATTATTATTTATTACAAAATTGCCTTTGAGATTTTTCTGTAATTTCAGAATTTTCCTTGTTTTGCTGACATATTTATGGATAGCTGAATGATAAATTTCTTCTGGAACTTACTGACTCCATTAATAACTATTTTATATTTGGTTTTACTTATTATATTTTATTGAAATGTTTTTCTTTCAAAGTAAAATTTGAACTCATAGAGGCAAAAGCTATTTCTATGTATTTCTCTTTCTCTGATTCTCATTCTCACTTTCTTGCTCACATTTTGTTGCTTTCTATGGGAGTTTTCTCAATTTATAAACCAGGTCTGGAGAACAGAATCTGCTCTAAGCATTCTCAGCATAAAAGGCTAAGTGAAGGAATTGCAGGTTAGGTGGTTATTAGAAAGGCTGGGGTAGGAGTGTAAGCCATGAGAGCTTCTGGAAAGCTTAGTAAGTTGTCAACCAAGATCAAGGAAGCTCATACGAAATCTCCCCTGAAATAACAAAGAATCTCAGGATCACACTGAAAACTGCTCCACGTCTCATTTTTACTCAACCACTGCCCTAACTTGAATATAACAGGTAAGGCTGTGAATTCAATTTGTACTATAACTTGTCCATACAGAGGATCAAACTTTAGAGTCTCTGTTCAGCAGTCTCAACTAAAAAGGTGTGTGTGTGTGTGTGTGTGTGTGTGTGTGTGTGTATAAAGGGAAAGAGAGAGAGGGAGATTTATTTTAAGGAATTGGCTAATGCAGTTGTGGAGACCTAATAAATTCAAAATCTGCAGGATAGTCAGCAGGTTGGAAACCTGGGAAGAGTTACAGTTTGAGTCTAAAGGCAGTGTTCTGAAAGAATTTCTTCTTGCTCAGGAGAGGTCTGTTTTTCTTCTATTAAGACCTTTAACTCATCGGATGAAGCCCATCCACATTACGGAGGTCACTCTGATTTACTCAAATCTCACCAATATAAATATTAGTTTCATCCAAAAAATTCACAGAAACATCAGAACAACATTTGATCAAATACCCAGCCAAGTTGACACATAAAACTAAGCATCACAGCCATACTACAAGCTTTCAGTTTCTCTGTTCATTTCTTGTTCTCAGAGTTTAAAGCCATGGGTTTAAGGATTCATTTCTCCAGATTTTCCAGTGTCATCAGGAGTCATCTCATACTGTAATCTTCCAATTTCATTTTCACACATAATAGTTTATTATTATTACAATATGGCATCTCAAATATCAACCTTTTCTTAGGTCCTTGAATACATGCAAATAAAATTTATTTAACGATTTTGATCCGTGTCTACCATAACCTCATTTAATATTGGTAATGAGATTATCACTGTCTTCAATTCTAATCAGATCAAACAACTTATTCCAGATCCCATGTTCAAGATTCTGTTCCTTGAGATTACTTTCAGTACCCCAAACTAGCTGGTTCAGACAGTAAAATGGAGGCCAGTTAATATATTCCAAGCAGAAGGGATTTAGTATAGGATTATGGATTTACATTATATTAGAAGTGCTGAATAGATAAGAATAGGGATACAGGTGCTTGAAGTTGAAGAAGCTAAATCTGAAGATCTTATCCCCCAACACTAAAGACGGTATTTCTCTATTACTTAAAGTGAACAACTTGATGAGTTTTGACATATCTACACTCCCATGAACCATCAGCATAATCAAGATTTCTAGTACATTCTTATGAAAGTTTCAGCTAAGTGTCCCCTTTCTTAGAGATTCTTTCTCTGATTACCCTAATAAAGTGGCTGTCTCTCAAGTACTCTCTGTCCCTTAACGTTCATTTCATTCATAGCTCTCAACACTCTTAAAATTATCATACACATATGTATATATGTTATAATACATATATTATGTTTGTGTGTGTGTGTGTATATATATATATATATATATTTATTTTTCTAAATTCTTTGCAATACTAGAATATAACTTCAGGGACTGGAATTTAGGAGACTATCTTACACATATTATGAGCTCAATACATATCTGTTAAATTTTGAATGTCTTCCTTCTAGACCAAGAAACACAAGGATCCAATATAGGATCAAATTGTCCCTTACTAAAGTCAACAGCTTGGCATCTCCGCTCTCATTTCTCTTACCAGGGCTTTTGAGAGTGATAATTACACCACTGGGGTGTAAACTCCATAACAGTAGAAATAATTTTGTCTTAAGCTCTTATTACTTTCCCTATGTGCTTAATTAAATTAACCATTCAATGAATTAAGTTTTGAATTATCCATTTTCTCTGTGTGATGACATTTCCTGGTCAGGTAATTGACCTTACTCTATGATTTTTAACAAAGTAAAATAATTGGGGACAGTCTGTAGCCAATAGTCAGTGAAAAGTTGAGGTTCTTTGCCCCACAACTATAAGGACCTAAATTCTGCCCTGTACCACATGAGCCTGGAAGCAGATGCTCCCACAGTCAGGCACTTAGATGAGACTGCAGCTTCAACCAACACCATGATTTCAGCCTCTTGAGCTGCAAGAAGAGAAGACAGTAAAGGCATGACCAGATTTGTGGGCTACAGAAACTGTGAGGTAATAGATGCACTTTATTTTTAAGCCACTAATTTTGTGTAAATTTTATGCAGCAATAGATAACTAATAAAGTGGGCAAAAACTATAACAGTAAAGATTCTGATGTCATACACAGAACCAGATGGAAGATTCCCTAACTATGTGTCAGTAAGACTTACTCCAGCTGAGAATATTACCTGGATTCAAAACCAAGATCCCACCCAGAATACTGCATTACGTATAGTTGCCACGTCTCCTTAAACTCTTATTGGCTATGCCAGTTTCTCAGGCTTTGTTTTTGGTGACTCGATGATTTTGAGTAATACTCATCAAGTATTTTGTAGAATGCCTCTCCACTAGAATTTGATGCTTTCTCATGGTTAGGCAAGGAAGACTGAAAGTGCCAATTTCATCATATTATTTCAAAGCTGTATACCATCAACACTGTTGATTTTGACCTTGACCACTGGCTGAGATAGTGGTTATCAATTTCTCCACTGTAAAGTTATTCTTTACTTCTTTTCCAGTCTGTAGTCTTTGGAAGAAAGGTACTATATAAAGCTACACCTAAGGGTGAGGTAACTACATAAATTATTTGGAATTCTTTTCAATGGAAGATTAGTCTCTTCTTTCTATTTTATTGATTTCAATTGTTTATAGCACTGGATGTTCATTTTATACTTTAGATTATAGCCCAATACTTTATTTATTTATTTATTTATTTTGAGAGGGCATCTCTCATATTTATTGATCAAATGGTTGTTAACAACAATAAAATCCTGTATAGGGGACTCAATGCACAATCATTAATCAACCCAAGCCTAATTCTCAACAGTCTCCAATCTTCTGAAGCATAACAAACAAGTTCTTACATGGTGAACAAGTTCTTACACAGTGAATAAGTTCTTACATGGTGAATTTTTGCTTAAATTGTTCCAGCATTGGCTATTTGGAGCATTTTTGGTGGCTCCTATGTCCCTTTGATATACAGCCATTAATTAAAAAATAAAATAACATTTAGCACTTTCTTGCAGTACAAAATGTTCTAGGCTCATCTAATGTAATTCCTGTCCCAGTCTTAGACACAAACATTCCCCAACACAGCACCGATTCTTTCCACAGGGGAGTAGTATTAGAAATGAAGATCTAGGTGCTAAGTGTACTCATAGATACTGGAGTGTCATTGCTTCTAGATTGTCTCAGCTGACAGAAAAGAATATATATATATATATGAGTATACTCACCTATGTATATACACAGAGCTATACATACTTTTATATAACCAACTATATCTATGTTATACTGAATCTGAGTTCATACCCTTATCTCCAATGGATAGCTCCATATATCCATTACCACATCAATCATTCTAGTTTCTTTCCATTGTTTATCTATAATTTCCCACTCCCAAAGTGATAAACCTGGCTCTCACCGTCCACCATCCATTAACATAGCTGTTCAATTCCACTACACATGTATAGTAATATTAGAATTGTTAATCCATATTTCCATAGGAAACCCAATTATTAATTAGAGTATATTATTTATACACTTTAGAGTTTTGTCATCTGTGTGCTTCAAGTTTTTTTGCAATTATGACTAAAGCTGCTGCAGGTTTTTCATGAAGATTTTTATGTGGACATAAATTTTCAAATTAGCTAAATACCTAAGAAACTAATTGCTTAACCATGGCAAAATTATGTTTAGCTTTGTAAGAAACTGTCAAATCCTTTTTAAAGATGCTGTACCATTTTGCATTTGCATCAGTAATGAGTAAGAATTCCAGTTGTCCTGTATCCTCATCTGCATTTGGTACTACCAGCTTTTTAGATTTTAGCCATTCCTATAAGTGTATAGTGGTACTTTGTTGTTTTTCTTAACAATGCTGTATGACAAATGATGTTGAGCATATTTTTATTTGCTGTTTATCCTCCTTCAGAAAATATTTGTTCAGATCTTCTGCTTATTTTTTAAACTGAGTTATGTGCTTTCTTATGGTTGAAAATTAAATGTTCTTTGAATATTTTGGATGCAACTCTGTCACATATATGTTTTGCAAATATTTTCTCCCTATCTGGCAGTTGCCCTTCATTGTCTTAACATTTCCAGAGCAAAAAAAGTTTTTAGTTTTAATAGAGTTCAACTTACCAATATTTTATTTTATTTTATTTCATGGATCAAACTGTTAATGTTTTATTTCAAAACACATCACAACCCAAGGTTACATAGATTTCTTGTGTTTCTGCTAGAAGGTTTGGGTTTTTATGTAACATTTAGGTCTATCATGCATCTGAGTTAATTTTTATTAAGTATGTAAGTCTGTGAGTCTGTGTTTAAAAAAATTTGTTTCAGTATTTGGGGATTTCTCAGTTATTATTCTGTCATTGATTCCTAATTTAATTTTATTTTGGTCAGGGAACAGTCATTTATAACTTGAAACATTTTGACCTTACTGACATACTTTGTGGCTCATATATGGTCTATTTTAGTAAATTTTCCATGTGATCTTGAAAAGAATTTGTATTCTACTATTGCTGAATGAATTACATAAATTAAGATGGCAATATCTTTTAAGTCCTCTTTATGCCTAATAATTTCCTGTAAGTTAAAATATTTTAGTGGAATTGTGTAATTGTCTATTTTTGGTAAATCTTCAGGATCTATCATATCTCCTTAAAATGTGCATTAGGTGCATAAGTATGATGATTAATTGACTCCTTTATCATTATAGAACAGCTCTCTTCACCTAAAGACTATTTTTTGCTCTGAATCTTATTTTCTGATATCAATAATGACATTCCATTTTTCTTTGAATCAATGGAAGCATAGCATGTCATTTTCTATCTTTAAATTTTAACCTATTTTTTGTTTATATTTAAAGTGGATTTTGTGGAGGCAGTACATAGATAAATCTTGTTTTTTAAATCCAATCTTATAATCTCTACCATTTAATTTAGGTGGGGTTTTTTTGTACTTGAATGTTATCATGTGTTTTTTATAATCACAGAATGTCCTTATTCATCAATGATCCCTGGAATATATCAGAGTGCCTGGCACATTTTAAAGGCTCATAGTATTTTTTGAATAAAATATAAATAAAATGTTTGATTGTTTAATTCTTCAAGAATAGTTGACAGTGCAATAGTGTGACAGAAAAATTAAGTCACAAAGATACAGAAATCCACTAACATTGTTTCACAATACAATAATTTAATTATATTAATTTAATTACATTTATTTGGCATGATGTAGATTAAATTTAAGTATTCATTTATAGCAGCTATAGTCATAGAGATATATTAAAAGAAACAAGACAATAAGCATTATTTTTTGTCATTATTTTGTCATTTTTTTTTTATCAGGAATTACATTGTAAGGAATTCTTGGAGAATGCACTACATATTAAAACTTCATTGACATCTATCAACATAAGTTTCCTCATATTTTGTAGTTTTTTTCAAAGAGTTAGCATGGATCAGAAAATCATAGTTTGTCACCTTTCAGAAACAAGTTGAAAGTAGTGTGATCTTTCAGGGCCTAACTTGATGTTCAAAATGGCACATCCTTAAAAATATACTTTTTCTAGAATTATATATTATATTCTATTTTTCAGCATATATCCTATGTGCTTCTATGTATTTTTAAATGTGTTTGATTCTGGACCCTGACATTTATTTTGATTGATGTGCTGTGATTTTTCATGAGGCATAATAAACCTTTGTGGGTGATTTACAGTTGCCCACAGCTCTGTCTGTCTGGTAATCCCAGGTATTCTTCATCAAGATTGATTACAAAGCTACAATAGTCAAGAAGTTGTGGTATTGGCATGAAAATAGATCAATGGGAAAGAACAAAAAGTCCAGAAATAATCCTAAACATATGTGCAGTTCAATTTTTGACAAAGTTGTCAAGACAATTGATAGAAGAGAGTATAGATGTGAACAAAAATAGTGCTGGAACAATAATAGAGCCATATGCAGATGGTCCATACCTAGTACCATATACAAAAAATAAGCCATAGACCTAAATAGAAAACCTAAAACTGTAAGACTTCTAGAAATAAAAGAGGAAAAATTCTTTGTGACCCTGTGCCAGGCAAGGTTCCTTAGGTACAACACCAAAAGTATGACCTACAGAAATTTTGTACACAATTCTTTTATAGCTCTTCTGTTTTCATTAGCCAAAAACTAGAAAAAAAATAAATGTCACTTAATATGTAAGTGATAAAAAAATTTTGCATAATTACACATTAAAATACCACTCAACTATAAAAAGAATAAACTATTGAATGACGTAACAAGGAACAATCAATATCATTATGCTGAGTAAAAGAACCAGACTTCCTTCACCTCCAACAACAACAACAAAAAAGCGCACCCTGTATGAATCCAGTTCAAGAAAGTTCTGAAAAAGTTGAACTAATCCCTGGTTAAATGAAGCAAATCAGAGGTTACCTGAGAATGAGATGTGCCAGCAGAGAATTATCAGGGGTAAGGAAGGCTTTTGGAGTTGGTGTATATGTGAATTATCTAGGTTGTATTCTAGTCCCAGAGATATACATATATCAAAACTTATGAAATGGTATATTTTACATATGTCCAACTTATTATGTGTGAATTTTACCTCAATAACTAGTTACTGTATTGTGGATAACCTGTACTTCTAGAGTTTGTTGGGATAATTTTTCTTGTTTGTTTTCTGTGGAGGAGTTGTGGGCCACATGGATGAACTTACTGTTTAAAGATGTTCCAGAAAATGGCCTAGTAGATCTAAGGAATCCTAATCAGGTGTATGTGTGGAACAGTATAAAACAAACATCCACGCAACAGATTAAAAGTTCAGGTATAGATCAACACATATATGGACAACTGAATTTTGAGCATAGTACAAAGTCAATCCATTGGGAGGAAAAAGTCTTTTTAACAAATGGAATTAGAAAAAATTGATAATTGACATAAAAACAGAACATGAATTTTTACTAATATCATTCTCTCTATATAAATAAGTGTAAGACAAAATACATACCACAATGCAAAAGTTGAGAATTAAAGTTTTTAGAAGAAAACACAGGATACTATCTTTGTGGCTACCAGACAGGCACAGATATATTGAAGAAAAGTTACTGTGCACAGTTAGAAAAAGAAAACATTAGGCAGAAAATTTAAGATATCTGCTCATCAAAAGAAACCATTAAAATTATTAGGCAGCAAACATATTTGGAAAAAGAATCCCAATAATTTTTCTCTGACAGAATACTCATATCAAAAATAAAGGATTCCTACATGTCAAAAATAAAAATGTGCAAAATACTGAATCACATACTTCCTAAAAGAAGATAAAAATTAACAATAAGCACATGCAAATATAATCCAATATCAATATTTATTAGGGAATGCAAATCAAAACCATGGTTTAGAGCCATTTTTTTTCTTTCACACACACACACACATACATGCACACAAACAGAGATGGTTAAGATTTTAATGAACAAAAAAAAGCTTGACTATAAGAATATAAGCAAGGATGTTCTAGAATTTTCAAACATTTCCAGTGGCTATTGGCAAAGTTATAGTTATTTTGGACAACTGATAGTTTTGTACAAATATACAATTAGCACTCCTAGGTATTTATGCAAAAGAAATGAAAATATATGCCTGCAAAAATGTTTGTACAATGTTTGTAGTAGCCCCTGTTCATAAGTCAAAAAAGTGCAAACACCCAAATTTCATCAAGAAATGGAAAAATGTTATGGGATATATTCATATAATGGACTATAGTTGAATAATAAAAAAGTAAGATACTGAGAGTTAAAAGAAAATAAATTAATTTCAAAAGTGTTAAGTTGCTTGAATGAAATTTGCTGCCTATAAATGAATTCCGATCACAGGTAAGAAAATTGGTGTTGATAGGGATGAGAAAGAGTAGCCTGATATGGGGGAGGTCTACTGAAATGGGGAATGAATCAACTTTCGCTTACTGTAGTGAATAAATATTTCAAATCTTGTTTTGGGTCTTGCTTATGTAGTATCAATACTCTGAATTGAGTCAAACTGAATTGAGTGCTTATGATCCACATTTTATTACATGTAAATTTTACCAGAATTTAAAAAATGATATCCATTTCTATGTCTAAATATTATCATGTAATTTATCTGTATTACATTTTCTTTTTATGAGACTGGTGTCATCTCTCACTTTACCTCTCAAAAAAAAAAAAGAGATCCAGAATTATCTTCCTTTTAAGTTAGTATCCATAGTTTAAATATTTTCTAAATTTTAACGTGCTTCATACTTTGACATTCTCTGCCCTCAAAGGTTTTTGGGTGGTCTGTAAATATTTTTCATTATATATTTGATATAGACTATTTGTGTTCCCCCAAAAATTCACATATTGAAGCCCTAACACTTATCATGGCTATATTTGGAGAATGAGGCCTCTAAGGAAGTTAATACAGTTAAATGGGTCAGAAGGTCTCTTCTTCTGGACCTCTGACCCCACATTATATAATGACTGTTTAATTTTTGTCCCACATATGCTGGGTATTTTCATGTCAATTCTCAGTGCAATCTTTCCTACAGAGAGAAGACTATAAGACATCTGTGTATTTCTGGGTATCACTGTGTTCATCATAATATGGTTTGTGTGTGTGTCTCACTGGAGAGACAACAGACATGCAAACACATGTTCACATATTTTACACACACAGATATGTTCACATACACACACACACTCATTTTTACACTCACAACATACCCTTTCAGTAATATATTACTTTGCCTTAGACAAAATATATACTTAAGTGTATTATTTATCTAAAAATATAGAAATATATTTAAAACAATCTTTAGTCCTTTCTTTTTCTTTCTTTTATATTCCACTTATACTTCTCCTTTACCTTTTCTTATCTCTGTACAATTAATGAAATACCTAAAGACTATAGTAATTAGGTGAAACACAAATATATTAGTCATATAAAATGAAAGATGTGAATTATATGGTATACTAGTTTAAGCAGAGGCTGTTTAATATGTGTTTAATTATCTGTTTCTATGCTGACAGAGTCAGAAAAAAAAATTATCATTTTCAAGTTAAGGTAACCATACAAAAAAGCCCAATTTGAGGAGTGGCAATAGGAACATCACCGTGTATAATAGTGTACCTAGAAGATTGCATGTGTCTGGTATTTATTTATTTACAAAGCACTATGTTTAATAATACACACTTTAAATTACTATTTTTGGCTGAAGTTATACATTGTTGAAATAACGTTATTGAAAAATGTTATTTGAAAATGTTATTTTGTTCACTCTTGTTTTGTTTATTCAGTTAAACATTTGCCTTGACAATATATTTACTGATTTGTTTTAATTGATAAGTTCTTTGGCATAATGCAAAATTGTGCAAAGTATACATTTTTGTAATGAAGTGATCTTAAGGACAGAAGCAATGATATATAATGGTCCATTTCCTTCTTTTAAAAGACATCAGCCGTAAGACTGGTTAACATCTATATGAACCTGTTTCTCTCAGTCAGCAGGTATGTGATGTTTTGTGTATCTGTAATTCTCCCAGCCTCAGTTTCTCCAGGATAAAATGGAGATGACGCTTATTTCAGAAATTTGTGAGGACTAAACTAGAGATTATTTGTAACTTTCTTGTCATACTGGGAACATCACCATACGGAAGTCACTCTGTAGTTAGAAACTGACTCAGATCTGTTTTCTCTCTGCTGGTTTTTCTTTCACTTCAAGAAGTCACAAAGTAGTTCATCTCATAAAATAAGTGAAGTAGTTCCTTCTATTCTTCTCAACTTATTTTCACACACTGTGATTATAACATTTCAGATGAGGTAGACATTGGGTGAAACTGAACACACACATAAACACATGCACACAGGTTGAATAAAATCTCCAATTCCATTAGCCAAGTTCACAAGATCTTTTTGAAAGGAGGAGGCTTTAAGAGCAGAAGAGACTACATGGGACAGAATCAAGTGGCTTAGCAGCCAGATGCTGGTGGCTTTATCTGAACAAGGTAATTTGAATAAATTGCCAAAGATTAATTACTGACTTAACCCTCCATTATGCTCAAAGTTACATTCTTTCCAGAAGAATTTCCAAAGACCATCTGTGGGCTATAAATACTGAGTTCTAAGAAACTGCCAGTGACTTTCTCTGCCAAAGGAAGGAAGGGCAACTCGTGGTGTTTTGTCTCTGACAGTATCTCAGCATCTGTATTCCTATCTTTCCAGAAAGACTTATCCTCATGATTAAGGATACATTAATTTTTGTTTAATGTGCCTTTAATTAGTCCATGGTGTCATCTTATCACTTAGATTTGAAGTACTTACTTAGGAAAAGTCTTGCTTCTTTTCCATTGTACAGATTCAATAAATATTTTTATAATTTTTTATGGTTTTACTTCAAGTAAATTTTCAATGTTAATTATATATGCTAAAAGAGATTACTGTGTAAGTATATTTTGATTAGCATTATTTAATATATTTTACCTACAAATACTAAACTAGGTAAATAGATTAAATATGAAATTATCATAGACTTAAATGTTTAGGCTATCATTTTCCCCCATGTTATTTAAAACATATTTGTTTAGAAATTTTCATTTATTGGTTTTATATAGTTCCATTAATACACAAATTACTTAAGTATTTATATGTAAAATATGGTTCCATCTCTATAAGAGTACTTTATTGCTCTTATTGAATATTTTTTTTTATTTTATAACATTTTTGACATTTCATCTATTAACCTACTATATAGATTATGTAATTTAATAGAATTCTACTTTGACACAATCAAAATTAGTGTTTTTGAAAGTGCATAATCTATAAATTTCAGAGGGTAATTATACTGAATAGTCAAATTATCTAGCAAAACTAAAAATCTTCTGTTGTAAGAGATGTCATTGGCCATATTGTTAAATATCCAGACAGTTTATTCAAACGGCAATTGAGAATCTATACAAAAATAAACATTTTTATGTCATCAGTTTTTCTTATATAAATCTCTGGATTATGCTTGTTTTCCATTGTATTGCTATCACAAATGAACATTTGGTGTTCTTAGTTAGTACAGAAAAACCTAGGAAGAATGGTTGGAAGTTAAATTTATTTTCACATTCTCAAAATCACATGGAAACAGGAAAAATAACTGCTTCAGAATTGTCTATTATGCAGATTGTAATTTCACAGTTGTTTCTCACACACTTACATCATGCCTGCTAAGAAAAAAATTATAATTCTAGCATATCTCTATCAGTGACTTAGCTGCCAAAAATATCACTGCCAATGAATTAAATCATGTTGTTTACAATAATTTGCTGACTTTTAATCTGAACAAAGTACTTTCTGGAACCAATACTAATGCTAATTCTGCATTTTTATGCTCTGAAATGACAATGATATAATGAAAAATGAATCTCGTTTTTGTGTGTTATGCAAAGCACAATAGATACTACAAAGGACATCTTGATTGAAGTCTGTTAAAAAGTAAAGTTTTTTTAGGAAAACTAAATGTACCTTCTTATCTATTTATGCCTGTGAACCTCCTACACTGTCAGTTTTTTGTGGGGGTTTAGAACTTGTGATAAACGTTTGGCATGAAATTTGATAAATAAAATCAATTATTTTTTATGGATATAGGCAAATATATAATGAAACATGTGCAAAATTCAACTAGAACAGTAAAAATACAATGTAAAGCATAATTTTAGAAGGTAAACATCATACTTCGATTTGTAGTATGTTAGCAATTATTGTATTTGCTTTTGGTTATTTAATGGCTAGTTTTTAATTTAGTTGATTTTAGAGCTCTTTGACCCTTGTTATAAATTCTGTTGGTTACTCTGTTTTCACATTATAACATGGAAAGAAAAAAAACCAAACTTAAATGACCTTAGATTATTATTATCATCATTATTATTTCCATTTGTTAAGAATTCTTTTATTATACTTAGTGACAAAGCTAACTGAAATGAAATTTGGAGAAAACCTGCTTACTGAGAATTAGCATATTCACAGACATCAAAGGAAATCAAGACTAAGATGAAGAAACAGCTTTCCAAGAAGTAATGAGAGTCAGATTTAAATAAAGAACCAAAGTAACAAGATGTTCCAACTGAAATTGTTTTCCTTTATTTCTGGTTATTCCTCCAAGAGAAAAGTTAGATTCAACCTGGGAGACTTTCATGGTTTTGCCAGTTGGAGATTTACAATTACTTTTCAGAACAGAGATATTATTTGGTTGGACTTTAAACTGTGACCAGAACTTCCAAGTTCCTTAAGAATTCAAGTTCTGTAACTTTTACAGATCCTTAAGATGTATGTCCTTTATTAAAATCTACATTATTTCACTTGTCCAAGAATCTCAAATACAATAGTGAATGATATCACTTGATTTCTCAAATATAGGTTCTTTGGGTATCTCTTTGTTTTTGAAATTATCTAAGCCCAACATGTAATAATTGCCTAAGCTAACAAAATCATAAATACTTTAAAATTTAGAACATGCACATCCAATAGTGAGTTGAGTTTTTGTTAAATATGCTCTCCATTTAAAGCTCTATTGCTTAATGGACATGTTTATTCAAAATGGCACTAAAAAATTCCTGTTGACCATAATATAATATGGACATTAATAGAAATTAAATAAGAAAAACCTGACTACATAAGATTCTATGCACATATAATCAGTATGTAAATATATAAACACTATTTTATTTTTTTCTTCTTCTATGTATGGTTTCTATTTCTTTTTCTGGCCATTGATAATGTTTAGGACCTATATACATTCTTGCCATGTCATGAGTCTTAGTGGGGATACAGTTACTCTTTCACTATTAAATATGATTTTATTAGTTTTCTACTCCTGTGTAAGAAATTACCAAGAATTCAGCAAGTTAAATCATTACACTTATCTTATACTTTCTGTGGGTCATAAGTCTGGGCCTGGGTAAGTGGCTCTTCTTGTCAAGGTCAGCCTGAACTCAAGATGTAGCCAGACTGTATTCTCATCTGGAGGCACCAGTGGGAAAGAATTTGCCCCCATTTCATTCCAATTGTTGGCAGAATTCATTTCTTTGGGAATACTTGACTGAAGCCCCCAGATATTTTTTTTGTCCCTTGGCTCTAGGCTGTCTTCAGATCCTTGAGGCTACCTGTAGTTCCACGTCAAGTGAGTTTCTCTATCATTGTCTGCTTATTACATCAAGCATTCAAGGACAGTCTCTATCTTCAGAGTGATTATACTGTATATGACATAAAATAGTGATGGGAGTGATGTCCCATTACCTTTGCCATATTCTGCTGATCATAAGAAAGTCTCCTATTCCACCCACATTCTGAAGGTGGGGATTATGCAAAGGCATACACACTACAGATGGGAATCAATGGGGTTTCTCCATATGTTTTGTCTGCCACAATCTTGCTAGCTGTAGATTTTATGGAAATGGACTATATCTGTTTGAGAAAGCCCTTTCTATTCTTACATTACAAAAAGGTTTGAATCATGAATGTGTGTTTTGAATTTTATTATTATTTTTTATCTATTCATGAGCATAACTTTTAACTTTTAATACATTAATGAGCTGGATGACATTGACTGAGTTTTGGATGTGAAACCCAGCAGATATTTTGGAAATAAACTCTATATTATGATTATATGTACTGCTGAATTTCATTTGCTAAAGTTTTATTAAGGATTTTTGGGTCCATGTTTATGATTTGTTAGTCTTTAATTTTATTTCTATAATATCAAAGTATCCTTAGTATAATTAGAGTGTTCTCATAAAACAAATTGAAAAGTATTCCTTGTTATTTCTCAGAAAGTTTGTGGGTCATTAATATTGTTTATTTCTTAAATTTTTGATAGAATTTATTGGTAAATGTCCATCCTTATTTCCAGTAATGTTTCTTTTTCCTAAATCTGTTTGTCTAATATAATAATTGCCAGTCAACTTTATTTTGAGGAGATTTTTTATGGTATGTAATCTTTTCATTTATCAGACTTCCCTCTAAACATGGTAGTATAAACTATGTAAATTTTAACACAAAGAATATGTCAAGATCATAGACTAAGCAGTCAGCAAAGTCATAAACATAGTAGAATCCTTAATAATAAAGTGAGACAACCAGAAATGTCCTATGTCTAATTTGGCCTTAGGAAAGGCAGTCTGTGGGTCATTGTTTGAGCAAACATACAGTGTCCATGTAAAAATTTCTCTGAAAGGGGGTGAAATCATCTGAGGTGTTGCTATTTGCAGCAGTGAGCTCCTGGGCTAGGTGATATCTTCTGGGTTGTGGCACTAGGATATCATTTCTAAGTGAATACCCTCTCAAATTAACATGGTACTCCAGATTTTAAACCAATGAAAACACCCAGACCAATAGTAATAAGATCAACAATCAACAGAATGGTGCACAGATGAATCTAACAAGGTTTTTGTTTTAGTTTGGATTGAAATTTAGATTTATATAAATATCATATCAGATGAGCATCTTCCTGGTCTGAAGGACAGTCCATGGTTAATGAGTTCCTGGAGAGTATATGATCTGGATCTGCGAGTAAGATCTAAAATTTATAAAAATAGGTTAAGGCCTGCACAAAATAGAGAATTTTAGGCATTTATTTGCTGTAATGGAATTTTAAAAAGGAGTTGTTTGAGGCGACCAATGCATCTCTCAATCAAAGCAGTTAACCTGGGATCTAGCAGGAGTTCTATTGAATGTGTCTTTCAAAAGTCCATCATGTATTTCAAAAAGTGAAAATGCATCTTGTTTACTACCCTAATGTCTATAATTCTGAACAGAATAAGGAGTGTCCTGGCAAGGTCTTATATTCTTGCATTAGTATATATAGGAGCATAGTAATTTTCATTTATATTTTGGTTAAGTAGGGGGCAAGAGTCACCTAGAGACATTTACCCTTAAGGATACAATTTTTAGGCAATAGCTAAGTAGTTTATAAAGATGGGATCATTGTGAGCCAAGGTATCTGGCTGTAAGATCATTGCCTAAAGTTTGGTCAAGTGTAACATTTTTTGGAAACATCTTTTAGTAGGGACATTCTGGTTAAGGGATGGAAAGTGGCAACAGAGCTTCTGAACAAAGCTGACCATCACAGTGCCATTGGTATAGTCCACCAGATCCCAGGGATAGTCACTCAGCTAACTGCCACGGGACATTAGGCAACCAAGCAATCTGGAGGAGTGGTGACCTGGGGAATTCAGCAATGGACTGAGGATAGGAAAAGCCATTCTCTCTTGAAGGTGGAAAACCCAGAGGCCCAAGTTGGGCTGTCTCCTTTCTTGAGGAGGCCTTGGTAGCCATGCTGAGCTTGTGGGGTGTTATTTTCATGACCCAACATATAAGAGGTAGTTGGGTATGGAGGGTCAGAGACCCAAGGTTTGTGAGATCCACTCTTTCCAGTATGTACTTTAGTAGGCAGCCAGTCATTTGTTGTTTCAATGGTGGATAGCACAAGGCCAAGAGGGGCAGTTTCTTGCATTAGATGCCCTGGGGCAGCTAATGGCCATCATAAATGGTCTGGAGATTTGGGGAAGGCTTCACTGTAGGTGAAGAGGTTTGGGAGGGCACGAGCTACAGTGCTCGCTGGCTTTAATGTGTAAGTAAAACATGTAAATGAGGAATGTGTTGCCACCAGAACCCAAAAGGACCAAAAGAAGCTGGACTTAGGTATTGTTAATAATTGTGCCAAATGCAGTGCTATACCTGTGTTCCTGAAGAAAGACATGTGTAGCCAAGATCTTGTCTGTGAAGACCGTGTGTGGTGGCACAGCTGCGGAGGTGCTCCACGGGTGGTCTGGGGAAGGTGTACTGTGTGGCTTCCAAGGTGGGGGCAAACTGCAGGTGACGGGCTGTTGAATAGAATGTTAGTCAATCTGTACAAATGAAATATTTACTGTTTGTTGATTGAAAAAAATGAGTATTTTAATGATATTGTATTTTGAGTATGAAGGCCTTGAAGGATGGGAAGACAGCATTGAAAGTTGCACTTATCCACCATTAAGATTTAAGAACAGACAAAATTGGTCTGTCAAATGGAAAAGTAGTGGGGATCATCACTCATTTATTAATTAGGTTTCATATGATAAGTTTTAATTTTCAAAGGCCCTATTTTAATTTACTTTGGGCCATATTAACTGGTGGTCCCTGGAGTTCAATTTATCAAACTGATTTGTGTCAAAAATTTACATGAATTTTAATTTATTATTCATTATGTTAAAACATCTTTGCTCAGTATAGAATATTTTAGAGCAATGGGTACTATGACTATGGGAAATTTAGAAAAGCTATAGTTAAACTGAGGCATATTTATTTTTCTCCTATTTTATACTTAGTTACCGCTTTAATATTATAGGGGAACTGTGTTTAAATTTAGCATAATCCCCAGGTAAAATTATAATTTGAGTCTCAGTGTAGGCACAAAATCTTTATTCAAACTCTTTTTTTTATACAAATTCTTTAGTCAGTAAATTGCATTTTTTAAATTTTGGATTTCCAGTTGGATCAAATTATGGAACTTTGTTTTAATTTTATTATATATAGATATATATATAACTTATTATATTTTATTAAAATATTATATATGAACTTTACCTTTTATTGCATTGTTATAGTTTTAGTAATTCAATATTTGTTTAAACTGTGAAATGATCACCACAATAAGTCTAGTTAATATCCATTACCACACAGAATTACAAAAAGTTAAACAAGTTTGAGAACTTTTAAGATCTACTGTATTACCAACTTTCTAACATAAATGCAGTATTACTAAGTCGAGTCACTATGCTGTATATTACATCCCATGGCTTATTTATTTTATAACTGGAAGTCTGTCCCTTTTGACCCTCTTCACCATTTCACCCAAACTACCAGCTACCATCTCTGTCAATCACTGATTTCTTCTCTGTATCTATGAATTTGTTTTTAGATTCCACATGTAAGTGAGAACTTATGGATTTTTCTTTCTCTGTCTGATGTACTTCACTTAGCATAATGCCTTTAAAGTCCATCCATGTTGTCTTAAATGACAAAATATCTTTCTTTTTCATGGCTGGATGATATTCCATTATCCATTCATCCACTAATGGACACTTAGGTTGTTTCCATATCTTACCTGTTGTAAGTAACGGTGCAATGAACATGGGGGTTCATATATATTTTTGAGTTAGTGTTTTGTTTCCTATGGGTAAATACCCAGAAGTAGAATTGCTAGATCATACTATTTTTAACTTTTTGAGGAACTATTTTTGAGGATACTCATTTCCATAGTAGCTGCACCAATTTATATTTCCACTAGCAGTACACAAGAGTTCCCTTTATTAATTTTAAAGGTAATAATTAAACATAATAATATATAGGTTATATGTGTAACGTATAATAATAATAATTAGAATCTGACACAGAAATACAGACCTTACATAACATAGGTCCTTTCCTTAATTTTTTTGTATTTTTTTGCCACTGTAAAACCCATTTTAAAAGAAAAGTAATATGCCCCCTTTGACAGTGAGGAATAAGACCCTTTCTACTTATCCAATCTTTTTTTGCATCTATACATTCTGGACAATATATTTAGAATCAAAATAAAACAGGAAGTTATCATAAAAGCCAACATCTCACCCTGGATTCCCCAAATTTAGAGTGGAACTTAGCGATATCACAAAAACGCTTATTGTATAGAAATTGAAACCTGAAAAAAAAATTTAAGTACTTAACAGAAAATTACTAACAACTTTTAATGCAGATCTAAGACTGAGCCTAGTGGAATCTAGATGTTGATTCTATAGAGTTCTCTTCCCATTCCAAACCAAAAACATAAAACATCAATTTCAATAAGTCAAAACAAGAAAAACTAAAGTAGTTAAGATAAAAATTATAAAAATCTATTTTTAGGCTGAAAATAGCTTTAATTAATTTGTTTTTATATAATAAGTTTTTAAGACTTGGCTAAATATAAATATTTGGTAAGCATATCTGCATTATTATCATAGTTTAATAGTGAGTATAAAGCTTATTATGGTTCAAATCATCGTTATATCCATAAATAATTTTAAGTGTCAACATTATATCACAAATTGCTTAATCTTTCTTTTTTTTGTATTCATGTCAACATTTCAAGCCAAAAACATATTTAATTTTGTATGAAGCAGGAGAAGCATAATAAACTAGATAAGTGACAGACTGAAAGCATACTTAGAATTTAGGACTGGGAAGATGGAGAGAATTCTGCTACAGCCTCTCTTGCTCTATATGCAAATATCATCTACCTCTGAAACTTTCATTCCACAAATATTTATCAAGTCCTTCCTATACATATGGCTCTGGATCTACAGAATGAGAAAACCTGCCCCCCATGGGGTTTATCCTCTACCCAAAAAAAAGACAATTTGATAGTTTCTTACACAAACATAGAAGGCATGCTATAGATATAAAATTAGCACTTAATGGGAATAAAACCATATATAGATCAAGGAGTCCTCTTTGATAAAATAATATTTAAGTTGCAACCTGAAGGATATTCATGAATGGTGCCCCAAAAGAAATTTTGTTCCAGAGTGGAGAAAGCATTTTCCACAAAAATTGAATAGACTGTGTGAAGACTGGGAAGGGAAGAGAGAAAGCTTGGTATTCTCTTCTGTTTGACAAATGATTATTGAGCACATACATACCAGCTGTGGAAGCTGGTAAAGGTACATACACTGCGAAGAGGAACATTATAGGTAACACTAACAAAGGCCTAAGTGGAAACCAAACCATCTTGATACATATCAGAGCTCAACTCCCTCATCCCTTATATTATGTGCAGAACCACAAAGCAATTGATATCAATATAAGTAACCTTCTGTCCATTAAGCCTAAGAAGAGGGTCAAGTTTCTTCAGTAAGATGAGTGACCTTGGAAAGGTGAGGCTTTTCTTTAAGAGTCAAAGTCTAGGCTCAGAAAGGGGTATAGAATCAGTAAGCTCTCTCTTTAAACAAAGTAGCTTCAATTAAAGCAAAACTATTTTTTATTCCAAAAATTCTAAGTTCTCTTCAATAAGTAAAATGTATGTAAATCTTTCTCTGGATGATGAGTTTACTCTGTGTGTGCGAGGAAATTAGTATTTGTAACCTCTAACAATAAGGAGTCTGTAGACTATGGCAAGGTTAGCAGGTTAATGGTGCCTTGGGAGTTTTCTTGAGAGAGAGCCAACTGGACTTCCTGATTATATCCCAGTGTTTTATTATTTACATGACATTTTTTTCCAAAATTTGCACTGTTTTTATTTCTGACAAAGCAGCCTGTGGAAATAGTAATATAAAATTACATCTGGCATTGTAGGCTAATCAGTTGAAAAGCAACAGTGTTGTTATACAGTCTAAGAAGTCATAATTTGCCTTAGGAATTTGTCAAGACCAATAAATATTCCACATGACATTAAAAATGTTGTCATTATTAGTGGTAATATAAATTTTCTTAAGAAGTGTCTTTTTTATGAAGGTAGTAGGTTATTAACTATCTTTACTTCCAACAATGTTTTCCTAGGATTGCATATACTCAATTTAACTAAAATTAAGCCTAATTCCTACAAGTTCCTTTCATGTATTATTTTCTAAATAACAGAACCATTAATGAGATATTCTTACTGAATGACTTCCTGGTGTTCTCCAAATCATATAAAACTCACAATTACAGGTTTTGAAAGAACTACAGTGCACAGAAATGTGATTACATATACAGAATTCAGAAACTCCCCCATTTGACTTTGAAATTTGTTATCCTTTATTTGAGAAATAAAAGCCATAAAATGAAATAAAGGAGCAAAATTTCTGTGACTGCCTCAGACTGTTCTTTTTCCCACCAGTTTTCAATTTAGAGTTATTAATTTCTTAAAATGGTCATGTTTACCAATTTCATGTGTTCTCACCATTGTTCCTAGTTATAACACTCTAGTTACCAACTCCTGCAGATTTTTATATTTCCGTTATTAAAAAAGGAGAATGAAAACAAGATTACATGACTCTCCCCATTTGGTGTCCCGCATTGATACATTTATAAGGTCATCGGCACTGGTAACTAAATAATCTAACATCAAATACAAATGCTTTTGCCATTGATTGCTAATGGAATTAACAAATGCTACAGGTAATTTTATAACCTTGATGTCAGATAAGGGAGGTCAGAACTATAAAGAGTTGAAATTTCTAGAGATTCAGTTTACCTAAAAAGAATAAGGGAATAAGTTTAAAGTTGTAAGATTTTAGATTGTGTAAAAATGTTTTGACTTTGTACAATATCACACTGAAAGCTTATTAAATTGTAAAACTTACCAAGTAGATATTTTTATTCATCATTTAAAAAGTTCATATGATTTAAAATGAATAAGTGAGAAAATAATGTGCTGATGATTCCCTTGAGCAAAAAGGTAGAATGCTGAATTATTGTGGTCTTCACTCCAATCTTCTTCAAAATTATTTTTTTGAGTGCCATTTCAGAATTGCATTTGATTAGAACTATACGCTACTACTAAAACGGAAGCTTCATGGCAGCATGAATTTGTCCATATTGTTCACTTCTGTATACTAGATATACCTGGAACAATGTTGGTGCTCGGTATACATTGGTTGAATCAAGTAAATTGCATGAATATGCTCTTCCTAAATGTCCACTTTATATAGTATTGAAATGGGAAACATGTTAAAATTATTTTATCATCAATAAAATCTAACATGTTTTAAATACCAGTTATGCCTTTACATAAATCCCCTTCCTATGCTATACATTGGGAGTGTTGACTAAAATGAATACAGCTGTTGTGTTAGGAAAGATAGAAGTTATTCCTAGTTTACGAAGGACCATGACCTGGAAACAGTTAATCAGGGAAGAGTTCTGAACAGATTGTTCTGTAGCTCTTTGTTTGGAGATGGTTTATATATAGTTTACAGCAGGGGATATATCAGGAAAGAAGTTACATTAATCAACACATCAACCTGTGTGTCAAGAATACATTTTGTTAGTGTCTTAAAAGAACAGTTTTGTACACTCTGGTGTTATCTACGTGTGAGAAAAAGCAAGGTTTAGGAAAGTTACTCCTAATAATTTTCCCAAAGAATTCTGTCAGAGACGTGAGAACCAGGCTCTCACTCATTTTGTCTTTGTTGACCACGCAGGGCTGTTTCTCTTTTTGGCCACGGGTGAGGGGCTGCAGCAATCTTGCTGATACAGGTGAGAATGGTTCTATGGCAGCTTCACAGCAGAGCATCAGCTATCCTAGATGACAGGTCTTTCACAGCCTGCACAGGTCTCCTTTTTCTGGTTTCCTTTTTAACCTAATGGTTTTAAGATATATCCATGGTCTTACATGTGTCAGGAAGTACTATCTTTCCATTAATGAACAGTTTTGTATTATATGGATGATGTCGGGGTTCTTGTTCGTGCAGTCGAAGAATGAACTTCGCAAACACTCAAGGTAGGAGAGCAAGGCAGAGGCTTTTATTTAGAGATAAAGCGAAAGGGCAGAGCTCCTGGCTCAGGCCAGGAGGGGACAAGAGAGTCTGGGGTAGTGCATTGTCTAGGGGTTTTATAGGCAGTTGAGAGACAAAGGGCTAGGGATGTGCACCTGCTAACTGGTCCCAAAAATGTCTATCTTTGAAAACACATTAAGTGTCTTATTAGTCTTCCTGGTTATTTACAAGAAATTTATTACTCTGACTTCCTCCCAGGATAGCAGCTTCCGGGTCTGGGAGCATATCACTAAAGACTGCCTGCTTTGCTCCCAAGGTGGGCTGAGTTGTTGTCTGTTTGTTAAGAAATTTACTTTTTTTAGCTAATTGGGTTTTAAGATGCAATCTCATTTTCAAGATGGAATCCTTCCTGTCTTTACTATGTTGTTTTGGGCTTGGCTAGTTACATTGCCCAAGTTGCAAATCATTTGTTTAGGGCTGGAGGAAGAAAAGCAGCACATGGGTAAGATCAGAAAAACAAGCTGGGCCCCCCAGCAGGCCAAAGCAAATCTCACATTGGATTATCTTTCTTTGTTTTTTTCCAGAGGCCCTCAGCTTCCTCTAAGTCCATGGTCCCTGTTTCATGGACATACTTTTTTTTTATACATTCACCTCTTGGTGCACACTGGTATTGCTGCCAGTTTTGGAGTAGTGTGAACAAAGCTGCCATTAACATCTTTGTACAAATCTTTCAGTGGAATATGTTCACATCACTTGGGTAAATACTTAGAAGTAGAATCACTGAATCATATAGGAGGCATATATTTAAATATTTTTGAGACTACTAGTTTCCAGAGTAATTTTATGATTCTACATGCTCAGCAGCAGCATATTGAAGCTCCTTGAAGACGTTCAGGGCACGCTACTGAAACTGGTACCTTGGTATATGGAATATTTTAAGTTGATAGAATTTGGGAAAATACAGATGCAAGAAGATCACTCTGATGTTCTCCCCTTCCCCTTGCCCTTCTTCCCTGAAACAGGCTATAAAATCCTCATGTGAAAGGTGCCTTTCCCATACCCAGAGGAAAGGAGCATCCTTATCTGTGAAGACAAAGGGATGCCAAGAAGAATCCCAACAAACAGGTCTTGCTAAGTACCCTCCAGTTTATTGCAATTATTTCACATTTCTTAACCTACCATATTCCTCCATGACTGTCCACCATTTATCAAACCTAGCATAGAAGTACACAGGTACTTTGGCTTTTCATTTGGGTACCTTATGATGGGTCCCTTATCTTATAACATTTATGTTAAATAAACTAGTATGCCTTTCTCTTGTTAACCTGTCTTTGTCAGTTTAATTTTCAGACCCAGCCAGGGTCCCTAAGAGGGTCAAGGAAAACCTTTCTGTCCTCTACATCCTCCTCCTCCACATCTTCACAGAATTTGGGATTAAAATTTTCTGTAAATTTTATTTCTTATTGTGGATTTAGTTTGTATTTACCTGTCGACTAATTATATTGAATATCCTTTAATGTGCTTATATGCAATTCATAAGTTTTATTTTTTGAGATGATTTTTCTTCAAAACTTTGACCTAAAGATTTTTGTCTGTCTTTTTTTATTGTGTTATAAGCATACTTTACATGTTAGAGTCAGGTCTTTCTGTCACATATATTTGTATATTTTGTATATTTTATTGCATTTTGTGTTTTCTCTGTTAATTATCTTAAGCTTTTTGAAAGCATGTTTTTAATTTTGACCAAGTCAAATTTACTAATATTTTTTCTTCAGTTTCCTTTTGTGTCCTATTTAGAAAATCTTTGTGTCTTCTCCAAAATCACCACATTTCCTTCTTATGTTTTCTAGAAGTTTTATACTTGTAGCTTTTATTTAAGTCTATGATCTCCTATGAGTTATTTTTTGTATGTAAAGTATGATGGAAGTCAGTATCGACTTTTTTCACCATATGAATATATAGTCATTCCAGAGCCATTTGATGAAAAGACATTTATTTCCCTATTGTGTTTTTTCCCTCTCTGGTCAAAAAATAATTGGGCATATATGTGTTGGTCTCTTTCTGCACTCTATTCTGTACCGCTGGTGTTTTGACCTTTACTCCCTGCCTTGATTATTGCAGATTTATAGTAATGCTTACAAAAAATTAGTGTAAGTTCTTCAAATTTTTGTCTCCTTTTTCAAAATATTTTGCTGATTCTGGGTTGTTTGCATTATCATGCAAATGTTATAATCAGTTTTTCAATTTCTAAGCAAGAACATAGAATCTATAGATCAAATTGTGGACAACTGACATTTTAATATTGTCTTCCAATAGACAAATGGATATATATATTATATATATATATTCAGATCTTCAAATTTTCTCAGCAGTGCTGTATAGTTTTCATAATAAGGATCTTATGTTGTTAAAAATTATCCCTAAGTAGTTTATTTTTATAGTATTTAAAATGTAACTTTACAAGTTTTATTTTCCAATTGTTTGTTACTCACATGTAAAAATTGATTTTTAATAGACATTTTATCCCATCTTCCTACTAATTTTAATGATAAGTTCTTATTATTTGACAGGTTTTATCGTACTTTCCACATGAACAGGCATGTTAAATGCAAAATGAAACAGTTTACATTTCCCTTTCTAATTTCTATCCTCATTACATTTTTTTATTATAATGGCCAGTATGTCTAGTACAATGGTGAATAGAAATGTAAAAGGCTTTCTCAGCACATTTCTGATCTTAGGGGTAATTTTACTAAGTGTGATATTAGCTAAAGATGTCCTTTAAAACACTGTGAAAATTCTCTTGTATTTCTAGTTTTCTAAGAACTTTCATCATAAATGATTATAAATTTTTCCCTAGTACATTTTTTAATCATTTGGAAATAACATTGTTTCCCCACTTTTTCTGTCAATATGGTGAATTACTTTGGTAGATTTTTGGTAAGCCTTCACAATTATTACTAAATCCTAGTTTATTTTAACAATATATAACTTTATAATCATTGTCCCATGGCTGACATATTTAATAAATGAAAGAAAAATGCACCTTTAAATAATTATTTCCTGCAAGCTAAAAAATAACATAATAACTAAACAGAGTATAAATAATGACATACAGTCATGCTCAGTTTTCATACAATTCATGTTGCTTATCAAAGTCTACATCTTTATATTTAATACAATAAAATTAATGACTATAGTTTCCATATAATATTTTAATTACAAGTGCTTTACTGAGACAATATTTTGACAGTTTCATTGAGGTTTCTAAATTAGTATAATATATTCAAAGAAAAGAGTGAAAACAGTTATCAAGGACTAAGTAAAGAAAAAAGGTGAAGAGTATCTAAATACCATCTACATAAATAATTTTGAATCTCTCAGACAAATTCCTTTTGATTATGACATTTTTTGTTAAATATATTATTGGATTTTATTCCCTAATATTTTGTTAAGGATTTTGTTTTCATGTTCAGGAGACATATTGTTATATAATTACTTTTTTTGTGATATCTTTGTCAAATTTTAAATTATGGTAATGTTAGTCTCATGCAATGAGAAAGGAAGTAGTTCATTCTGTGTTTTCTGAGTATATTTGTGTAAAATTTGTTTCATTTCTTCCTTGACTATTTTATATAATTCACCAGTGAAACATCTAGGTTGTTCCTTTTCTTTTTTATTTTGTTGTTGATGTACAAAAAGTTTTATTTACAAATAAAATGTCTTCATTTGGCACAGAGCTATTCATATATTCAGTTTCATCTTGTGGCAGTTTTGACAATTGTATTTTTAAATTAATTTAAGTAAATCCACGATGTCCAATTTATCAGGATAGAGTCTTTTATAATATTTTCTAAATTCCTTTTTATTGTCTGTCAGCTATCTAATTTAAGCCCCATCTTTTATTCTTGTCCTTGGTGATTTGTTTACTCCCTCTATAAATTTCCTTTTTTGTAATCAGACCATATATATGTTTTTATATTTTGTTTGTTTTTACAAATAACTTTTTTACTATATTAATTTTCTCTATTATTTCTCTATTTTCAGACTTTAAAATTTTTTTCGTATTTATTATTTCTTTTATTATGCTTACTTACCATTCATTTTCTTCGTTCTAGTTTCTTGCATTTTACCTTTTATCCTTAGGTTTGATTTTAATCCTTTCTTCTTTCAAACATTAGCATTCAAATTTATAAATTTTCTCAAGCACTGAATTAACTGCATCTCAGTAATTTTGATTTCTACTATTTCCATTATTATTCAGTTCAAAATACACTCTATTTCTGCTGGGATTCATCTTCCACCCATGCATTTACTTAGCTTCATGTTTAATATTTGTGGTTTTCTTAGACATCTGATTATTACTGGTATCTCAGTTAATACTACTTTTTTCAACAGGTATTCTTCATATAGTTCAGTCTTTTAAAAATTGTCAGGACTTGTATTATGACCCTGAAAATTGTCTGTCTTGGTGAATGTATAATGTGCACTTGAAAAGAATCTATATTCTGCAGTTGTTGGGTGGAATGTTCTATAAATATCTGTATGGTCAAGCTGCTACATAGTGTTGATCTGATCATTTATGTCTTTACAGATTTATTTCTGTTTATAATTGTTCTATCAGTTGTTGAGAGCATTGTGTTACAGTTCCTACTGTGTTTGTGGTACTAATTTTCCTTTTTATAGCCTTTACCAAACTTTTGCTTGTATATTGTAAATCTTGGTTATTAAGATCATAGCATTTGTAATTATTGCATTTTCCTGCTAAATTGACCTTTTATTATTAATAATGTCTCCCTTTTGTTTCTAGTGTACTCTTTGCCTTGAAATCTATTTTATGTGATCTGAACCTATCTATCACAGCCTTCTTATATGTATAGTTTGTAGGGCATATCTTTTAACTATTTTTGTTTTTAAGCTTCCTGGGTTTGGCATTTAAAAGTTGTTTTTATTTAGCAACATACAGTTGGATCTTGCTTCTTTATCTATTTAATTACCTTTAAATTTTACTTGGAGTGCTTATTCCATTAGTATTTTATGTAATTATTGACATGATTCATAGACATCTACCATTTACTTTTTTTTTTTCTGTTTTCCCCTTCAGGCATCATTCAAAATTATCTCTTTTCTTTGCTTTATAGCAGTTTGGTTGTGAAATCCCATAAACACAGACACAGAAAACACGCACCTATATTGGCTGGGTTTGAGTCATATTCTTTAAACTATAACATATATTTTTTAAATTGTTACTCTTCTTCAAATACTTTTTTTTTTGCCTTAGTTCTATTCTCTTTCCCCCTTTGACTTTAACTACAGGTAGAAATTAACATTTCATATTGTGATATTCTGCCACAGATCCCTGTAATTACACTAGTTGTGGTAAGGATTTAATAATGTATATAACTGTTGAATCACTATGCTGTACACTTGAAACCAGTATAATACCATATATCAACTATACTTCAATAAACAAATTAAAAAAAGAATCAATGAAATATATAGTTAAAGTACAAAAATACAAATCACTCAATAAGATACAAAGATTTTTCTCAAGTAACCATACCACAGATGCACAAAGAACTTGGAACTTCAATTCTACCTCTAGCCATAGGTCAAAAGGAAACAGAAGCTCAGTCCATATATCAAAGGATTGTTCCCTTCCGTAGTGAGTGCAAAATACCTTCTCAATTGAATTGAGCTCATAAAAACAATAACAAAAGGACTAATCAAATTGATTCTTTGTTAACTCTTATTCATCACAGAATGAATGTCCTTAACACCAAAATGATAACCACAAAATGCTCAGAAAATCAACTAAGATAGCACCAATAACAACATAGTATCAATCATTTCTGCCACATGTGGGGAACAACTTATTGGCTATATGCAAGCAGAACACAATTTGGCCAAGAATCAGAAATAAAAACAAAAACACAAATTCAGAGGACATAAGAGATTAAGAAAAAAGAGTCAATGAAAGTAAGCTTCAATTGCCAATTTGGACTTGTACCTGAGAGTAAAAAGTGTACTGGGCTTAAAGCATCCATGTGATACACTGCTTGTGCAAAATTTAAGTTCTGAGAGATAAATCCACTGGTCATCTCAGGTAGAATCTTCAGAGTTAAAGTAATGTTTATCAAAGTAAAATTTTTTTTTAAGTTTAAAGCTTTCCCCACTTATAAATACAAGTGAGCATGGATAAAAATGTAGTTAACTCATTAGTCAGAACACTATTAAGTTCATTAAATTGGGGAATTCAAGGACTAAGCATTTTTACACTTAATCAGCAAGGGAAAGCTGATAAAATTTATCCTACAAAACTTATATGCAACAGGACATAAAACTGTGATCTTCATAATTACTTTCCTTGCAGAGTAAAAATAGTTTAAATTCTAAAAAAAAAATCTCATTGTTTCTGAGTCCTTATCAGTAATAAAATCTCATGTCAGACAAAGGTATACACATGAGATTATTAAAAATTTTAGGATTAATAATACTCCAGTGTAACACTGAAAAGACATGCAGTTACATTTTTGTTTTATCTTCAAGTTTAGATTTTTTTCTAACAACTTGAGGTGAGAAAGAGTCTATTGATATATAACCCACCATGGTTTGGATATAATAAATCAAAGTATGGGACAATCCTTTCCACTGTGATACTCATCCTACACAAGGCAAAGCCAATGAACTGTGTCTGATTTAAACTTGACAATTCATAAATGAAGTAAAGAGAAAGCAATGGGAAAAAAATTGTAACTAAAGAAGTGGATTGTCTATCTTCCTCTGTAAAGAAAATCCTTTTATAGGAGATAAAATAAGGTTAAAATGATGGGCAAGCTTAGATTTCTCCACCAGGCCACCAAAGGAGATATGAGGTCAGGTACTAACTCATGGATTCCATTGCTAGAGGTGAGGAGCGATTTTCCCCATGTACGTACAAGAGATTAATGTACAGTGATGACAGTATACTATACCAAACATCCAGTATGAAGCTGAGGATGTGGTGGTGAAAACATGTGCTGCTTTAGTAGATATTTAAAGAAATAAATAAGGTCTGTTTAGAGATGATGGCTCACATGTACCTTTGGTACAGGTTTGATGAGCAAATAGAAAAAGCTACTGCATTTGTACTTCACCCAAAATTAATAGAACAAAATAAATGAGAACCTCAGGATTACAAAAGATAAGAGCCGAGGTGAATTTAAGACAGTATAGACTCTTTTGAGGATTAATTGGAATTAGAACTAACAAATAAGAATGTTCAGTGGAAGGGTTGACACAGTGTAATGTTTTGTATGATAGAATAAACTGGTTACTACAGATAAAGCAGAGGGGACCTTGGGAATTACAGTTGGTCACGGGGACTCCGTAAAGGCGTTTCTCCACTTGATGTGACACCTGAGGTAAAATATGTTAAGCAGGCTGAGCATAATCAGACTTGCTAATGCCTTTTTTGATTCAGTCTTGGAAGATAGCTATGGGACTACTCAAGGAAAGAAATGCATGTTAGTTACCTGTCACAGCATAACAAATCACCTGTTATGAATTTGTCAAATTAACTGTTGTTAAGTGGAAAACAGAGTGCCAGATGGTATGTCTGGTTTCAACTGAAATAGAGAAGTTCATTACTCACCTAGAGAAAGTACTGGAAAACCTTGAGAAGCCACATAGAGAGGTCAAAACATAGTGCAGATGAAAAGAGAAAGGCTGGCCCTGGGGCACATACCATTATTAGGGTCAGTGGGTGGAGTGCTTTGGTGTTCCTGGACTAAGGTTAGATTAGGCAATTCAAACCAAAAAGTCAGGGTTTTGCTAAGTGTCACAAAGGTCTTATCTAAGAGGAAGGCATTGGGAGGCAGGGGAGACTGTTGATCGCAAGGGCTGGAACATAGATTCACTTGTGACTCTGTGGGCTGCTATCATGCATTTATGTGAGGGGCTAATGCCAGTTTAAGAACCTGCAGTCCATTTGGCCAAACAAATGGATGCAAGGCAATAATTCCATACTCCAAAATTAATTGGCTTAAAACAGTAAATATAAACATTATCTTACAGTTTCTGTGGCCTAGAAATTCAGAAGCAATTTATATGCATGAATTTCACATAAGGTTCTAGGCCTCCTGTCAGCTGGGGCAGTGCTCATCTGAAGGATAGTCTGTGGATGAGTGATGCAATTCCAAAATGGCACTCCAGCAGGGTTATTGGCAGGAGGCTTCCACTCCTCACCACACGAGCTTCTAGCTCATGACACAGACCTAACTTTGCCCAAAGTGAGCAATCCACAAGAGAGAGCAAGGAAGAGACTATAATACATTATAACCTAGTCTCCATCTCAAAAGTCACAGACCATTATTTCACTCCATTCTATTTGTCAGAAATGAGTTACTGAGCAGAATTAGGATCATCTTTTTGAGGAAAAGATTGTCAAAGAATTTGTGAACTTTTTTTAACTTTATTGAGTTATAATGGCAAATACAACAATATATTTAAAGTGCACAATGTGATGAATTCATATAAATAAATTTTTGTATAGTGATTACCAAAACCAAGATAATTAACACCCATCACATTGTTAACATAGTGATAATGTTTTAAAACCACCATAGATGCATTATATCTTCACATGATGCCAACAGGTTATGTTGATTTTACTGATAATGAAATATAAATTTATTAAGAAATATCTGATTGGAATAACCAGCACCTATATTACAATTCATTTCCTTATGGTAAAATATTACAAAAGTTACAATCAAAGAAACAGTCTTATGACGGGAAGTCTTATGATATGAGATTAATTTGTTAATTCAGCCCAAGTGAGAATGGCTGACATTAAGCTCCCCACATATTGCAAAGAAACGACAACAAAAACCAATAAAGGCAAGAGAAAATAATGTAACAATAAAAATATTTATTGTCAAAGATAATAGAAAGATAAGAAATACCAATGTCACTCCAAGATAAGAAATAACTAGGGCTTAGAGATTACTTGCATTTCAGAGGAATAGTATTTCAAATCTAGGTATGCTTTTTGGCACCTTGTAATAAATGACATGCAAAAAATGCTACTTTTACATGAGGATGGGCTGATTAGCTTGGACAGAACTGTAGCATGGTTAGACCTATTTAGAATATTCATTATGGAATATTTGGCGGAGTGTCTCACACTGTCTGGAGATTCTAACAGAAGCCAGTAAAGAATATTACTACGTGGCATAGCAGGCATGTCCAGTAGGGCATTAAAGTCCATCATCTCTTCTTTCGTATACACATGGCTTTCCACTTAGGGACATCCTTTTCTGGCTCCTTAGCAATTAAGCATGGCTTTAAGAATAGTTATTGCCAATGCAATGTAAACAGAAGTGGGTGTGCCAAATCTGGGTCAAGGCCTTTAAGAAGCAGGTACAGAATATCCCAAGTAAAGTATTACATATAAACCTGAATCACATCCTGTGACAATCTAAATTCCACCTTTTCCCCTACCTTGAGGTGGATATGCAGTGTATTTTATTTGTGGAAATAAGTGTGTGCACAGATACTTCATGTGCTAGGCTTTACTAAAACTCACTTCTTGGTTTTGCAATACAGTGTGGTGGCCAGAATACAGCTGCAGAGCTAGGTACTGTATCTCCTAGTCCTCTTTGCATTTTGCTTTGATCATGTGGATAGTTTGTCAATGGAAAGTGAGTAGAACTGTTGTATCACTCTGGCATAAAATTGCTGAATAATGGGTGTACTTCTTCCATATTCCTGTTTCCTTCTAACATCTGGATACAAATGACAGTAAGATTCTGAAGGAATCAGTGCCACAAAACAAAAACATCCTGCATTCTAAAAATCTGAAAGGAAGAGAGTCATCCACCAATCAGAAACATCTACTTTAGACTTGTGTAATTAAGCAAGAAAAATATTTTTGTCTTCAAGCTTTACTCATTTTTAGTTTGGCTTTTATAGCTGTGTGGTATACCCTAATTACTGCAAAGTGTCTCAGGTCCCTTAAAACTGGTCCCTTAAAACTCATAGTTACCTGCTGCAAGACTAGCAAACATTGGTTTACAGTGAACAAAATGACCAGAGTCGCAAATAGCTCTGGAACCATATGTTTCAATGAAGCCCTTTTGAAGTTACAAAACAATAATTAAAAGATATTTTTGGAGCATCTCTTATAGCAATCACTTTTATAGATTCCAGGGACGCAGTTAGGGTAGGCATACACAGAATGTGGTCTGTGCACTATGGACTCAAAGGAGTAGTAGTGCAATGTGCTTGCCATGACACAAATCTTAGATTAAAATGATAATATTTTGCCCCTAGAGTCATCAATACTTGGTGAACAACATACCAGAGTTAAATCAAGCAGACATCTTATTGCTTTCAGAAAATAAACAAGTAGAGTGAGAAATGGACAATAATTTAACTACAAATAAATGTAGGCTATGAACTTCTGATTATAGCCTTTTGAGTAAAAATTAAGCATAGGAATAGAACAATCATGAAAAAAGATGCTAATTTATGTAGGATTTTCAGAAAAGAGCTCACACGTAATATCTGAGTACCACTTGAATTAATAGGAGATACTACTAACCTATGGATGTGGCTATTTGATGGAAAAACATTTCAGGAAGAGAAATACACAATTCCAAAAGCTTAGATAATGCTATATATGCATATTCTATGAGCAGTAAGAAAATCAGGATGGACAGAAAGTAATGAAGAAGGTGGACAGTATTAGAAAAAGTTTGAAATGCTACACATGAGCTAGATCATGGAGGACTTTTTGGCCTTCAAGACCTTTAGAATTAAGTTTAATTTCAATGGAAAATTAACAGTGAGAGAAGGTGTCCCATAATCCAAATAAAATGTCAAGAAATAGGTATTACCCATATTTTCCAATGCTCCTGAAAGGTAATGAAACATAAACACTTATATTTTTTACTCTAAATTCCTGAATCACAATCTTGAAAGTATTCATACAAGGAAAGCTGAGCAGTAGTTATCACAGAACTAGCTCCCTAACACTTTCTTATTTAGATGAAATTTGACAGTGAAAATAGTAGGGGGCCCATCATCATGGGGAAGCTATTCTAATATATCCAAACCAGACCATCTTTTTGTTATAATATGTTTATTGCATTTTACATTATAAACTTTAAATTTCAAAGAAAAAGATCAAATTTGTTTAACTGAAAGTATAATCTCATTGACTGAGAAAGGTTATGTTTGAATGTCTTGAACCAATCATCCAGCTGAGAAAATGATTCTCGAAGAAAGTCTAATCTGCTTAATGAATTGATTTTTATGTAGTGTGCTTGACAATCCAAACCCCAAAACAAAAACATCCAATAATACTCTAAGGATCTATATTGACGCTGGCTATCTGTTCTAGGAGATAGGCTAAAAAGAGATGTTGAAAAAATTCCCCTTGAGGGATAAAAATTGTGGAACTAGCTACAGGCTTTTGAATAGCAAATGTGAGTTACTTTATATGGAGGAGTGAAGTGCTGTAATAGGAAGATAGAAATTTTGGCATAGGTTTTAGAGGTGGAAAATTGGGTCTGTAGAGCGAATTGAAATCATGAATTGGGTCATGTAAGCAACAGCTTCAAGACAATATTTTTCCGCATACCCTTGAGGCTGTTTGTGTTTCTCAGGATTGTCCCTTTCGCCAATAGCAGAGAGCAAGTTTTGCACTGTTTGGCAGACTTAAGTCTGAGTAGGATAGTTAATCACCGTCAGCTCTTTTCCAAGGGCCATGAAAAAAACTCTTACCAGAAAGCACAACTACTGAAACTCAATACAAGACATATGAACATAGTGTTATGTATCGACATCAGTCAGAATGATGGCATTGCCAAGGGCCTGGATACAAGGGGTTACAGTTGGAAGCTACTTGTCAGATGTGAATGATCATATGTGTACCCATGCAAGTGATCATTTATTTGTTCAACAAATATTCACTGAAACACTATGAAGAGCCAAGCTTATTCTAGGTACTAAGGATTCAAAAGAACTCACATTGTTCTAAATATGAAAACCACATTATTGCTAGCTTTCACATGGCTGTCACTTCTATAATGACAGATATAGAAAAAACATACAACCAATTTAATTTCCCTAAGTCCTGCTATATATGTATCTAATTGAGATAGATACAGATAGATAGATAGATACATACATATATACATACATACATATAGATATAGATAGATAGATAGATAGATGATAGATAGATAATTAGGTAGATAGATAGATAGATAGATAGATAGATAGATAGATAGATAGATAGATAGATAGATAGACAGGCAGACAGAGAGACAAATGTAGGGAGCATCTTCATGGCACTTAGCAAAACACTTGGTGCAGTTTAGTTGTAAATACATTTAGGGAACAATTTTAGTCAACATTAGTTAAGAAACAAATTAGACTAAGAAAAACTAATGCTAAAGACCAAGCCTAACTGGTGACCAATGCAGTGCACCATGAAACACAAGTAAGTTAAGAAAATAAAGGTTAACTTACAATGTAATATAAAAAAGAAGCAAATGTTTTAACTTGAAAGTGTATTCAACCATTCCCTAATTATGCACTAAGAAGCCTTTACCCCCAAAAAGCTACTACTTAATTGAGAATTATTTTTAAAAGAATATCAAATTTATTAAAATCTATAAAAATGCAGGTTACATGCCTAAGTCTATAATTTTGTCTCCTCAGAGAGCCTAGGAGCAATGATTTCCCAGAAGCTACAGGCATACCTACTTTTCAATTGTTGGTTTTAATACCATTTCCAAAAAAAAAAAAAAGAACCAAGAGTCCATGGAGAAATGGCTCAGTCTAGGACCTGCTCAGGAAATGCACAAGATGAGCCTTGAGCATGGAGTCACGTCAGCAAGTGAAGAATGCTGAAAAAAAAGGATTGCAGTATGTCAAAAAGACACAGGTGCCCAGTGAAAGAGCGCTCGGTGGTGAAAGCTGGAATAATTTTAACCACATCATAAATAAAATAATAATGTTGGATTATAACCCACAGTATAAAATAAAAATCCACATGCTCATACTGATATAAGTAAATGATTGAATTAATAAATAAATGGGGAGGATAGATAGCTCTTCAGTGAAGAAGAATTCCAAATAAATGATGTGGCTACTCCACCCTTAGAGAGGTAAAGCATAGTTCCCTACATTCCCTTAATGTGTGGAATGTGTATTGACTTGCTTCCAAAGAATACTATAGGGAATTTGAGAAAAAAGAGTAACTTAAGTTACTTAAAAGAAACCTAGGAATACTACCACAGCCAGAAGTTCAAGGCTGACAGTAGTATGTAACCTTGACAGGATATGATGAGAACAACATTTCCTCTATTTTACTATGCCTATGTTGTAACTGTCCATTCCTCTATCCATCCATCAAAACAGAATGTTTTATGCATTTCAAGGAAATAATCACAAAACAATACAATTTCACCTAAATAATGTAAGCATGCTTTCATGAATTAGACATTAGTATTTCTTCATAGTTTTATTGAATTATACTCATTATATATTAATGAATTGTATTCATTAGTTTGACACATGTTGATACAAACACTAAGAAATCTTGTTCAACAAATTAAGTAAATTGTCATGAAATGGCTTGTTAAAAGAATCACTTGCTTCTTTTCAGTTTTTCTGTTATATGCCAAAAATAATACAAAAAATAAAATATCCAGGGGTGGACCAACATGGCGGCATGAGTAGGACAGTGGGAATCTCCTCCCAAAAACATATAGATTTTTGAAAATACAACAAATACAACTAATCCTCAAAGAGAGACCAGAAGACACAGGACAACAGACAGAATACAACTACACCAGCGAGAACCCAGCACCTGGTGAAAGGGGTAAGATACAAGCCCCAGCCCGGCGGGACCCGAGCGCCCCTCCCCCCAGCTCCCGGCGGGAGAAGAGTAGGCAGAGCGGGAGGGAGACGGAGCCCAGGACTGCTGAACACCCAGCCCCAGCCACCCGCACCAGAGTGCAGGCACAGTGCATGTGTAGAGGGCTGGTAACTAATGAAATAGGGCAGCAAGACCTCTGAGCAGGTGCCGAAGCTGATGCCCCTGTGACAAAGAAAAGCGGAGGCTTTTTGAAAGTCTTAAAGGGACAGGGATTTAACAGCTGGACGGAAACAGCATAGGTCACAGTCCAGTGGCAGGAAATTACAGGGAAAACCGGGCGCACTAACCCCCTGGGCAACAGCTCTGAGACCCCTCACGGAGGTAAACAGCGAAAGAGCCCGCCCTCCCCTCCCCCGGTCCATTACCCCTCCGGGCGCTGCGAAAGCAGAGAAATAGCCTAAGGCAAACCCCTCCCACAGAAAGGGAGATCCATCCATATCAGCTAGGCAAGACACAAAGACCCAGCCTACTCGCAATTACCCAACACGAGCCACTAGAGGTCGCAGTTGTCCCACTAAAGAAAGGCCAGTAGCAAGTGAAAATTTTGGCCCTCCCAGCTGACAGTCAATAGCACCTGTCAACATGAAAAGGCAAAAAAATATGATCCAGACAAGACTAACCCAGACAGCTTCGGCATCTGCTACATCTTCCCCTGAGAAGGAACCTGGGGAGATAGATTTAACCAGTCTTTCTGAAAAAGAATTCAAAACAAAAGTCATAACCATGCTGATGGACTTGCAGAGAAATATGCAAGAACTAAGGAAGGAGAATACAGAAATAAAACAAGCTCTGGAAGGACTTCAAAACAGAAGGGACGAGATGCAAGAGACCATTAATGGACTAGAAAACAGAGAACAGGAACGCAGAGAAGCTGATGCAGAGAGAGATAAAAGGATCTCCAGGAAGGAAAGAATTTTAAGAGAGATGAGTGACCAATCAAAAAGGAGTAATATACGCATCATCGGAATAGCAGAAGGAGAAGAGACAGAAAAAGGGATAGAAAATGTCTTTGAAGAAATAATTGCCGAAAACTTCCCCAAACTAGGGGAAGAAATGGCTTCTCACACCACAGAGGTACACAGAACTCCCATGACAAGGGATCCAAGGAGGGCAACACCAAGACACAAAATAATTAAAATGGCAAAGATCAAAGACAAGGAAAAAATATTAAAGGCAGCCAGAGAGAAAAAAAAGGTCACCTACAAAGGAAAACCCATCAGGCTATCATCAGACTTCTCAACAGAAACCCTACAGGCCAGAAGAGAATGGCATGATATACTTAATGCAATGAAACAGAAGGGCCTCGAACCAAGACTACTGTATCCAGCACGAATATCATTTAAATATGAAGGAGGGATTAAACAATTCCCAGACAAACAAAAATTGAGGGAATTTGTTTCCCACAAACCACCTCTACAGGGCATCCTACAGGGACTGCTCTAGATGGGATCACTCCTAAAAAGAACACAGAACAAAACACCCAACATATGAAGAAGGGAGGAGGAGGAATAAGAAGGGAGATAAATAAAGAATCATCAGACTGTGTTTATAATAGCTCAACAAGCGAGTTAAGTTAGACAGTAAGATAGTAAAGAAGCTAACCCTAAACCTTTGGTGACCACAAACTTAAAGCCTGCAATGGCAATAAATTCATACCTTTCAATAATCACCCTAAATGTAAATGGACTGAATGCATCAATCAAAAGACACAGAGTAATAGAATGGATAAAAAAGCAAGATCCATCCATATGCTGCTTACAAGAGACTCACCTCAAACCCAAAGACATGCACAGACTTAAAGTCAAGGAATGGAAAAAGATATTTCAAGCAAACAACAGAGAGAAGAAAGCAGGTGTTGCAATTCTGGTATCAGACAAAACAGACTTCAAAATAAAGAAAGTAACAAAAGACAAAGAAGGACATTACATAATGATAAAGGGCTCAGTCCATCAAGAGGATATAACCATTATAAATACATATGTACCCAATACAGGAGCACCAACATATGTGAAACAAATACTAACAGAACTAAAGGAGGAAATAGAATGTAATGCATTCACTCTAGGAGACTTCAACACACCACTCACTCCAAAGGACAGATCCACCAGACAGAAAATAAGTAAGGACACAGAGGCACTGAACAACACATTAGAACAGATGGACCTAATAGACATCTATAGAACTCTACATCCAAAAGCAACAGGATACACATTCTTCTCAAGTGCACATGGAACATTCTCCAGAATAGACCACATACTAGGCCACAAAAAGAGATGCAGTAAATTCCAAAAGATTGAAATCCTACCAACCAACTTTTCAGACCACAAAGGCATAAAATTAGAAATAAACTGTTAAAAGAAAGCAAAAAGGCTCACAAACACATGGAGGCTAAACAACACGCTCCTAAATAATCAAAGGATCAATGACCAAATCAAAATGGAGATCCAGCAATATATGGAAACAAATGACAACAACAACACTAAGCCCCAACTTCTGTGGGACACAGCAAAAGCAGTCTTAAGAGGAAAGTATATAGCAATCCAAGCATATTTAAAAAAGGAAGAGCAATCCCAAATGAACGGTCTAATGTCACAACTATCGAAATTGGAAAAAGAAGAACAAATGAGGCCTAAGGTCAGCAGAAGGAGGGACATAATAAAGATCAGAGAAGAAATAAATAAAACTGAGAAGAATAAAACCATAGCAAAAATCAATGAAACCAAGAGCTGGTTCTTCGAGAAAATAAACAAAATAGATAAGCCTCTAGCCAGACTTATTAAGAGGAAAAGAGAGTCATCACAAATCAATAGTATCAGAAATGAGAAAGGAAAAATCACAACGGACCCCACAGAAATACAAAGAATTATTAGAGAATACTATGAAAACCTATATGCTAACAAGCTGGGAATCCTAGGAGAAATGGACAACTTCCTAAAAAAATACACCCTTCCAAGGCTGACCCAGAAAGAAATAGAAAATCTAAACAGACCAATTACCGGCAAAGAAATTGAAGTGGTAATCAAAAAACTACCAAAGAACAAAACCCCTGACCACATGTATTTACCTCAGATTTTTATCAGACATACAGGGAAGACATAATACCCATTCCCCTTAAAGTTTTCCAAAAAATAGAAGAGGAAGGGATACTCCCAAACTCATTCTATGAAGCCAACATCACCCTAATACCAAAACCAGGCAAAGACACCACCAAAAAAGAAAACTACAGACCAATATCCCTGATGAACGTAGATGCAAAAATACTCAACAAAATATTAGCAAACCGAATTCAAAAATACATCAAAAGGATCATACACCATGACCAAGTGGGATTCATCCCAGGGATGCAAGGATGGTACAACATTCGAAAGTCCATCAACGTCATCCACCACATCAACAAAAAGAAAGACAAAAACCACATGATCATCTCCATAGATGCTGGAAAAGCATTTGACAAAGTTCAACATCCATTCATGATAAAAACTCTCAGCAAAATGGGAATAGAGGGCAAGTATCTCAACATAATAAAGGCCATATATCATAAACCCACAGCCAACATTATACTGAACAGCGAGAAGCTGAAAGCTTTTCCTCTGAGATTGGGAACTAGACAGGGATGCCCACTCTCCCCACTGTTATTTAACATAGTACTGGAGGTCCTAGCCATGGCAATCAGACAAAACAAAAAAACACAAGGAATCCAGATTGGTAAAGAAGAAGTTAAACTGTCACTATTTGCAGATGAAATGATACTGTACATAAAAAACCCTAAAGACTCCACCCCAAAACTACTGGAACTGATATCGGAATACAGCAAAGTTGCAGGATACAAAATCAACAGACAGAAATCTGTGGCTTTCCTATACACTAACAATGAACTAACAGAAAGAGAAATCAGGAAAACAACTCCATTCACAATTGCATCAAAAAAAATAAAATACCTAGGATTAAACCTAACCAAAGAAGTGAAAGACTTATACTCTGAAAACTGCAAGTCACTCTTAAGAGAAATTAAAGGGGACACTAACAGATGGAAACGCATTCCATGCTCGTGGTTAGGAAGAATTAATGTCGTCAAAATGGCCATCCTGCCCAAAGCAATATACAGATTTGATGCAATCCCTATGAAACTACCAGCAACATTCTTCAATGAACTGGAACAAATAATTCAAAAATTCATATGGAACCACCAAAGACCCCGAATAGCCAAAGCAATCCTGAGAAAGAAGAATAAAGTAGGGGGGATCTCACTCCCCAACTTCAAGCTCTACTATAAAGCCATAGTAATCAAGACAATTTGGTACTGGCACAAGAGCAGAGCCACAGACCAGTGGAAGAGACTAGAGACTCCAGACATTAACCCAAACATATATGGTCAATTGATATTTGATAAAGGAGCCATGGACATACAATGGCGAAATGACAGTCTCTTCAACAGATGGTGCTGGCAAAACTGGACAGCTACATGTAGGAGAATGAAACTGGACCATTGTCTAATCCCATATACAAAAGTAAATTCAAAATGGATCAGAGACCTGAATGTAAGCCATGAAACCATTAAACTCTTGGAAGAAAACATAGGCACAAACCTCTTAGACATAAACATGAGTGACCTCTTCTTGACCATATCTCCCCGGGCAAGGAAAACAACAGCAAAAATGAACAAGTGGGACTATATTAAGCTGAAAAGCTTCTGTACAGCAAAAGACACCATCAAAAGAACTAAAAGGAACCCTACAGTATGGGAGAATATATTTGAAAATGACACATCCGATAAAGGCTTGATGTCCAGAAAATATAAAGAACTCACATGCCTCAACTAACAAAAAACAAATAACCCAATTAAAAAATGGGCAGAGGAACTGAACAGACTGTTCTCCAAAAAAGAAATACAGATGGCCAACAGACACATGAAAAGATGCTCCACATCGCTAATTATCAGAGAAATGCAAATTAAAACTACAATGAGGTATCACCTCACACCAGTAAGGATGGCTGCCATCCAAAAGACAAACAACAACAAATGTTGTCGAGGCTGTGGAGAAAGGGGAACCCTCCTACACTGCTGGTGGGAATGTAAATTAGTTCAACCATTATGGAAAGCAGGATGGAGGTACATCAAAATGCTCAAAACAAACATACCATTTGACCCAGGAATTGCACTCCTAGGAATTTACCCTAAGAATGCAGCAATCAAGTATGAGAAAGATCAGTGCACCCCTATGTTTATCGCAGCACTATTTACAATAACCAAGAATTGGAAGCAACCTAAATGTCCATCCATAGATGAATGGATAAAGAAGAGGTGGTACATATACACAATGGAATACTACTCAGCCATAAGAAAAGGGCAAATCCTACCATTTGCAGCAATATGGATGGAGCTGGAGGGTATTATGCTCAGTGAAACAAGCCAAGCGGAGAAAGAGAAATACCAAATGATCTCACTCATCTCTGGAGTATAAGAACAAAGGAAAAACTGAAGGAACAAAACAGCATCAGAATCACAGAACTCAAGAATGGACTAACAGGTACCAAAGGGAAAGGGACTGGGGAGGATGGGTGGGTAAGCAGGGATAAGGGGGGGGAGAAAAATGGGGGTACTAAGATTAGCATCCATAGGGGGGTGGGAGAAAGGGGAGGGCTGTACAACACAGAGAAGACAGGTAGTGATTCTGCAAACATTTTGCTATGCTGATGGACAGTGACTGTAAAGGGGTATATAGGGGGGACCTTGTATAGGGGTGAGCCTAGTAAACAAAGTATTCGTCATGTAAGTGTAGATTAATGTTAAAAAAAAAAAAAAAGCAGTTCCTCTGTGGTGACCTCCAATGAGCTCTACACAATGATATAAAGGGCATATAAAAGTGTAGGCAAAGGGTCTGTTTGTGTTTATACAGAGGATCAAAGCCTAATTTGGCTACCCCGAAAATGAACTAAGATACGATATGAAAAAGAACTTTCAACATCAGCACTCTCGGGAGGACTCATGCCAGAAGATGATCATCAAAAAAACCCCAACAAAGATCGACGCACTGCCACAGGTGTAGATGCACTCATCCCACCAGTTCCTGGACTTGCCATGGGAATGAAGAAGGAGATATCTAAGCTGGCCTGTGCATACAGTAAAACAACAAATTTGACTGGATCTATACAGTTGGAACTCAACCAAGAATTAGGAGAAGTGCAAATTGTAGCACTCCAAAATCTTACAACTACAGACTATTTACTGTTAAAAGAACATATGGGATGTGAACAGTCCCCAGGAATGGGTTGTTTTAATTTATCTGAATTCTCTCAGACTGTTCAAGTTCAGTTGGACATTATCCACCATATCATAGATAAGTTTTCACAAATGCTTAAGGTGCCTAACTGGTTTTCTTGGTTTCACTGGAGATGGCTTGTAATTACAGGTATGGTTTGGTTTCGTAACTGTACTCCTATTATGTTAATGTGTGTGCACAATTTACTTAGTAGTTTAAAAACTATACATGCTGAAGTTACTCTACAAGAAGATATGTCAAAGAAATAATCAATCTCCCCAGGTTTTCTTCCGCCTGCTACTTCTATAGCTTTTCTTCTTCTTTCCTAATTACAACCCTTAAATAGAATTCGTGCCATATATCAAATTTACCGAGTACCATAATTCTTCCAAGGGGTAAAGACACCTCAAGACAAATACTGGGCATAGAAGCCACAGGGCATAAATATGCAAAGAAGTAAAAAGCTTACCTTTTCAAACAATAAGGCTTCTTTCTCACTTACCAACTTTACATTTCCCTGTATGGCTCTGGAAGATGACTGGTTAGCCAGAGACGGGTAAGATTCCTCAAGGGAGGAACAACCTAAGACAGGCACAGTCGCAGGGGGGCCATCAGGTGAGAAATTGGGGATCAACAGAGGTGAGGCTTAGAACCTCACCCCCCCTGTTCTGAGAGAAATCTTCTGCATACATGGATGCTTTATTGCCCGTGTCTAGCTTGGATTAACACATAGTCTACAGGCACACACCTGATCATCTACATTTGCTCTCTTACAACACTAAACTATGTTTTCTACCTTTATCTTGTATCTACCTACCACTTCAGCATTTTATTAAAAATAATAATAATAAAGGGAGAAATGTGGTATCCACATATAAATCAAGTATAAAAATCAAATGAATATTCATATTTGAACTGACTGTTTATAGTTCATAATGCATGAGCAAAACCGAAAGCTTCTGTGATGACTGCCCCTGTACTGTTCACCATGTATCTTATTCACTATGTAAGAATTTGTACTCCATGTAAGAACTTGTTCGTTAAACTTCAAAAGATTGGAGACTGATGAAAATTAGGCTTGATGTGGATTAATGATTGTGCATTGAGCATTGACCCCCCTATAGAGAATTTTATTGTTGTTAACAACCATTTGATCAATAAATATGAGAGATGCCCTCACAAAAAAAAATATATATATATATATATATATATATATATATATACATGCACTTCCAATTGTAAAATAAATAAGTAACCGGGATGTAATGTATAGCATAAGGAATATAGTCAAAATATTATAACAACTTGGTATGGTGATAGCTGGTACCTAGAATTATCATGTATATAAATGTTGAATCACTGTTGTACACCTGAAACTAATGTAATACTGTGTGTCAAGTACCCTTCAATAAAAAAAATAAATAAATAAAATAAAATAAAATAAAATATTTTAATGGCACTATTTAAATTTTTTTGAAACTCTGAATTGTATACTTAATAAGCTTGAAAATATTTTATTACCAAGGCATTGATACAAAGTCATTTACTTTTCATATTCTGAAGGTATATATAAGAAGAGATATAGTAAACCTTTATCAAATGGCTGATTACACTAGTTACCTTTCAATTAAAGGCATCTTGTTTAACTGAAAATATGCTGTGGACACTAAAATATCAATATTTTAAATACTATAGTGTCCATATAGGTTTGTTGATAAAATACTTTTATCCATTTTCAATATAATTTATTTAAAATAGTTTGGATGTAGTTCAGCTCATTCAATTAATTGAAATTCCAGCATAAAACCAATTGCAAAAGACAAATTTTCTTGCCAAATATATAAAACATCTGCTCTACTTAACACCAGAAAATACTTAATTTCATCATTAACATCAACAAATATTTTAATATTTATTTTAAGACAATCATTATACTTTAGAATTGTAATTGTAGGAATATGTGGACATAAATTTGACACCCAGACAATAATGTTTCTTCATTGAAAACTATATCTTGATTTAAATAGGAGTCTTGGTCTTTAGGAATGGAAAAAATAAGAAGTCCTTCAGATTTTATATGTTCCTTCACTAAGTAGTCTTTACTCACATCAATACTGTACTTTTAAAGTTCTCCTTTGTTTGGAGTTTTAGGACAACAGGATATCACATCAGAGTAAAATGTATTTAATTGAGAGATACAGATCTTTATGCTACATAGGGAGTAAAGTGGTTGTGAAAGGCTGGGTGGGGAAGGAGACTACATTATCCTTCAACTATATTCTCAGGCATTTGCATTTTACATAGGGTAAAGCGTGGAACTGACAATCTGTTCTCTGGGTCACATATTCTAACTGAAAGACGTACTTGGTCTTGATGAAATTAGCATAGCTGAATATCTCAGCTTTCATAAATGTGGAGGAAACAGAAAGGCAAAAAATGAGGAAAAGAAAGGAGAAAACTACTATCAAGGAGACATCTCTGTATGTATCATAAAAGTGTATGTGTGCATGTAAAGTGACTAATTATGTTTAATACTTTACATATATCTATTATTCATTTAGAAAACCTCATTTATAAAGTCACTGTATGATTTTTTCCCATTTTTCTATTCAGTTGTCTGTTTTTTTATTGATTTATAGAGGCACCTCATATTTCTGGATAGAAGCCTTTTGAGAGTTACATATGTTGGAAATATCTTGGACCACAGTTGGTAGTTTCTCTCTTCATCACTTAGGAAAGGAAAAATTCTCTTACTATCTTTTCAGCCCATGTCAAGACAGGGAAAATATTCTATTTTATCTTTTTACTTACTAATTTAAACCATTGACAGAAAGGATACAAATAAGACAACAGAATCTTTCATATGTAGTTTTTAATTTACTATTTTTAATTGTTTAAATTTTTCATATGTAGTTTTTACATCATTGCCTTGCATTCTCTTACTTAGTTAAAGAAGGACTTCACTTCTTCTATAGCCAAAAATATGGCACAACTCTTGTCAGTCAGCATTTAAGAGAGGGCCATGGGATATATTCTAACAGCTTATCCTTATATTGATGAAAATACTCCCAAGTATAAGACAAACTTACAAATCATTTTGTTTTTACTAGAGTGGTGTTCTTTTTCCATGACAGATAAACTGCATATTAAGTATCCAGATATGCTCTGTAATAGCTCTTTGCATTTCAAATTTTCTGTGACACACAAAAAGAAATATTTACAATTAGGTTGAATTTTTTGGGAAAGGGTCAATGAGTCATAGTGAATGTACACATTTTTCACTTAAATACTCTCTGCATGGCCACTTAAACAATTTTGTCTTCCTCCAAATAGATACATAATCATGACTGAAATGTAATTCCAATAAATGAAACTGAATTGTTATTATTGAGTAAATGTGCACCATAACTGCAAAACTAAAAATACATCTAGCTAATCACAATATTTACCAGTGTTAATGAGATTAAAATATTACACTGTTATCATCATGAAGTTGAGAATTATCCTGAAGACAAGGAGCATCCTCAAAATAAATGAGGAAAATTACAAATATGGCACTAGCCTAAATTGAATGGATTCTTGATGTGACAATGCAAAAATCCCTTTCCAATTAAAATTTCAAATTAAATTTGGTTCAATTAAGATCTGTGCTCATAAAACTGTCAGATTATTATCAGTTTTTAGCAAGAAGTAGATTGTAATTCTGTTCCTCAGATGAACCAATATGAGTAGTCAAACTCTTGCAGATCATATACCCTTACTGAATATAATACAAGGCTAAAGAAGAAAGGTATTCTTAGGATCGTATGATTTTTGGATGCATAGAACTTCTAAAGACATTTATCTACCTAAAAAGATTTATGTCAGAGTTGACACATTTGCATTTCTCCTAAATAACTCACTTTTACAGGTGTGTGTGTATGTGTGTGTGTGCGTGTGCTTGCACACTGTTAAAATTGTGAGTTATGGGATAAAATATTTAATTAAATTAGTATCTGTAGTCAACAGCCAAAAATAAGACTTAATAGAAAAGGAATTTTAAGTGCTTTTGCATTATTTGTCTAAGTCCTAAATTAAAGCATATGGATGACATTTGACAGACCATCATTCTAGTGAGCATATATTAAAATGCAAGACTAATTTATATGTTAAACATGTGAAAGAATAAGGAAAGTTCCACCTGTCACCTAGATACTTGGGCTTTAGACTTCAGATGAATCCTGATATTCAGTTTAGTTGTGCTTATTTGTGTGGACATTGCCAGGGTGTCTTCCAGTAGATTTCAATTTTTTGATCTCCTATTCCATTTTCTGAAGCACATTGTAGCACTCATTAACACTTGACTATCTGGAATGCAAATTTGTTCTGACTTCAGTAAGTGAAAAGAAATCAAGTTTTGTTTTATTCTTTAAAATAGAATTACGTAAAAAAAAAGACAAGCAATGCTTAAGTAAATACTTTAAAATATGAAAAGTAGTAGTTAATCCAAATGTAGGATTGTAGAAAAATAGAGTAGAGAGAATCTTTGAGGTTAAATAACTCAATCTATTTACTCGTAACCCTCCTTTTATAAACAATAAAAACTAAATAACCAAAGTGTGAAATATGCAATTATTTTCCCTTTCATTATTTTCATCTTTGCTGCTGAAATTAATCTCTAGTTTGTTTTTAATCCAACACTTCATTTTAAACATAACACCATATTTAGATGTTAATAAATAGCAAGTTATGTATGAATTTTGGCTCAAATAATAATTAATTACATACCACGATGCTTTTATTTCTTCATAAAACAAAGCAGTAGCTTAATACAAGGATCCCTAGAAGGGATTTTCCACTAATCATAATTAACATGAATTTATTTTCATTAGTCTGAGAAAAAATAAACCTGTATTTGTCAGGTGGCTTAAGAAAGGGAAGTGAGGGATTACCCCAATATGAATCCTATTTATTGTGTGCTAGTGACACAGTCCTGTATTCCACTGGTGACTCCAGAGAAGTTAGGGATCTCACATTGATACTTGAGCATAGGAATCCTCAGAAATTTTACTGGTTTGATGATACAGTCCCCTTCAAAATTAACTTCCTGAACAAGAGAGAAAAGACTTTCAAACTCTACAACACACTTCTCAAATCCTGATTTTCTCCACACTATAATAACCCATACCAATCGATGGGACCTATAAAGAGATATTATTATCAGAAGAAAAGAGCAAAAGGGCATGCCACTGTGACTTTGTCTTTACACCAGAGAGGACTCCTTTCATTTCCCAGCTTCTGACATCTTGTGATATGCTTTGTAAAGGCACTGCTCTTTTAGTGTACAGATCTCTCTGTCCAACAACATCCTCCAAAAAGATTTGATTTAGCATCAAGGAAGAAAGGTAAGATGTATATATAGTATTTTGTTACCAAATGACTGGAGGTTTTCACAGGTTGTCATCATTTAAAGATAAGACAATTCACATAGAGAGTGGAAGCGCTCATCACTGAATCTGGCGGCTAAAGCAAGGGACAGGTTCCCAGAGCAGCCAACCCACAAGGTCTAGATGCAAATCATGGTTCCCCCATTTTTCTCCCCCTCACTCTCAATATATTCACTATCTAATGTTAACTGACCTCATATCATATTCAGAAAAATGGAATGAATATTTATTGAGCACCTACTATCCATCAGGTACCATGCTTGACACTAGAGATATAGCATTGAAAAAACACACACACAAAAAAAAAACCAAGCCATTATGAAACATTCTAATAGTTAGGATGCAGATAATTCAAAACAAAACCAATTAAGTACAGAGTCTATTAGAAGGTGATAATTGCTGTGAAGAAAATTTGATTACAGAAGGAGAAAAGAGGTTTGGTGAGGGATGGAGTCATGTGCAATTGTATATGTAATGTTCTGATTGGACTTGAGAAAACAGAATTTGAACAAAGACTTATAAGATGTGAGGGAGCAAGTTATGCAGATATTTGAAAGGAGAGCAGTCTAAGCCACGGGTTGACAGACCAAGGCCTACACACCGCATACAGCACATCTCTCCTGTCCTCCTTCCCTTTGTAAATTAAGTTCCACTGGAACAGAGTTGCATCTGTTGTTACATATTATCTGCGTCTGCTTTCAGGGGCAGAGTTACTACAAAGATATTATGGCCACAAACCCAAAAAAAGATTACTATATGGTATTTTGCAGAAAAACTTGCAGACCTTCATCTAAGTAAGTAAAAAGTGGTGTTGAATTGAAAACCCTAAGGCAGGAATATTCTTGGTGTGTTTCCAAAGCATCAAGAAGGCAAGTTAGGGCTGGAGCAGAGGAAATAAAGCAAGAGAAATAGACAGTAGTCAAAGAGGTGATATGTATCCACCTTACTGATTAGGACAAGAACCAGCGTTGATAACCAGAAAAACCACACATATTCTACTTTTTTCCACTATGTACCTTAAAAAATACTTGTCATTTGTATGCCAATACTATCTAAATGAGTGCATGTGTCCAAAGATTCACTGAAAAAAATGGTTATATTGCTACTAGTATATCCTAGGTAATCTAAAGGTGCTAGTCAATTTTTTTAGATTACATGATCCCCATACCACTCTACCACAATTTAGATTAGTTTTTAATCTCCCTTTTTATCTATCAGGCAGTTTAGGGTCAGAGAGTTTAATAATTTCATGTAAGGTCATACACAGGGTAAGAGGCAGATTAAGGACTGAAACCAAAGTATCAGTGACTTTATTTACAAGTCCTAACAAAATTATTCATATGCATTCAGTTAAAATATACATACACGTGTATCTCATACATTTCAGTGCATGAAGCAACTATCATTACTACATCAACTCATTAACTTTAAACACAATGTTAAAATGAAACATCATCTTAATCACATGGCAGTTTAATTCACAAAGCACCTACATATTTACAATCTCATTTGATTCTTAAAAATATGAGTTTGCTTATTGATTCTGATTTTCCATTTGAATTATGTTCTAAAATGTTTTAAATAATTTGACACTTCCCCTATTTTACTTTGAAATTCCCTCCCTTCACCTTGTACTCAGCACCATTCATTAGCAAGGTGACTATGTCTCATGCTACAGCTAATTTAAGAAACAAATAAGACATTTCTACACTAACAGTATATAAGTTTTTGCATATTGAAAACATAAGTTATATATCTGTGTTGAAGATAGTAATGCTATATTCTCTAGAAGTTTTTAGCTCTAAATAGGATAATGTTTCTTTTTGTAATCTCTTGTCACCTTCCTTGTGTAAGCACTGACAGATGAGACCAGGCATTGAAATTCCGATAATAGAACTGTTAACATGGTGACCTCTTCACCTGAATGTTTAGATTCCTTGGGAATTTTGGTTGGAATTTTTTTTGTAATATGTAAGCTACTGGCTAGATAGGGAATATTTTATTGAATATCAGTGACAAATACAGCAATAGTGTTGACTTATTTGTGAAATAATCATTACCAAGAGAAAGAATTCGTCTTACTTCAATTTCTTAATTTCCAAAATATAAAAAAAAAGTAAAATAAAATCTATAATCGTGATTCAACAAAAAATTATGTAAGTCTCATACAAGTGTATACATACCTTATGAAATCCATAATACTGAAAAATATATTTTTCTGGAATAACATTAAATATTTTAAAATTTGAAGTGATTTTGATAATAAGACCTAACTGCAATAAATAATTTAAGAAGAGCTTTCACTATGCAATGTTAACTTAATTGGTGTTTGCTATTGGAGTCCCCCTATGTTCTTATTCATATTCTTTAAGTGGGCTAGAAAGATATAATATTTACCCATCAGTTTTCTAATTTTGTAAGCTATATTTTTAAAACTTAGATCTAATTTTTTTCCTAGGAATCTGAAAACAAATTGTCCTACTGACAATTCTCAAGTTTGTCTCAGGTTTCTGGAGAGGAGGGCTTAAATTTTTAGTTTACTTAGTGTGGGTAAAACTGCAGTATTTCCAGAATCTCTTGCCCAGCCTTAGTGTGTCTCCATGCAATAGGTGTTTCCAAGGGGTGGAGAGAAGTAGTTCATCTCCGTATCAATAGGTAATTAAGTGCAAGCAGGGCTTATCTGGACCAAAGAGGTTGGGTGGGGGTCTCTTCTGCAGCTGGGTCACAGAGACACTGGGGAGCAGAAGTGGAATGCTTGTAAGAAATAAACAGGTTTCTCCCACTTTACTTCTCCCTTTGACTGATTTCAGTTTCAAAGGTTATTTGCCCTGGGATTTTCCCCTGGAGTTACACTTAGCATTTTATTCCTCCGATGTCTCTGTCTGTCTCATACAAACACACACACACAAATAGCAATCCTAAGACTGACATTACTTAGTCTATTTCTTCAACTTTTTCCTTCGTTCCTCCGGTTTACATTTAAAGAGGACTTGCTGAATATGTAAGAGTGGCATCTAATCTTAAAGTGCTATAGAAATCTGTGATGGTACAGAATTATGTGGCCCCAGACTTGCCACCAAATTCGAGTGCCCAATATGAACACAGACCTACTACTAGGTTTCAGTTTTCAATTGCAGTCCCTGTTACATAATTTAAGAGGATGATGCAATATATCACGTGAATAAATATATCCATTGTCATATACATTTGGAACCCCATTAGGCTGAACACATTTTAGCAGATTTCTAAATTGCAGGACTTCTCAGAAAAGCTATGATGCAATATATCATGTGGATAAATATATCCATTGTCATATACATTTAGAACCCCATTAGGTTTAACATATTTAAGCAGATTCTAAATTGCAGGACTTCTCCGAAAAGCTATCTCATAAAGCACACTGACAGGCTTTATACATCCATACAGGCTTTATTTACCTGCAGAAATCTCTGGAGGTTGGTGTTTAATTCTGAAACACACCTTAACAAAAACATAATTATATGACCTATAAAAAAGCTGATATGTTGTCTGATTTTAGTTTCTAACCATTACACAAAAATCCAATTAAAAACTTAATTCATACCACAAAGATTTACAAGTCTTACTCAACTATCCATTTATTTTATTTTAGTGGTTCCTTATAATATTTCTAAGTGTTTTTCTGTTTAATTACTACTTAAACATGGGAATTACAAAGCTTAAAATAAATAAAATACTAATTTGAAATCCTTTTTAATAAAAAGTAATCAAAATCTCAAACTTTCCCTTGAAATTGTTACATAATATCTTTTATTTTATGATAATTTTAGTTAAAATCCCTACCACACATGTTCTTTTAACATCTTGAAAGAATTCCTTACAATTATATTCATTTGCAGATGAAAAAGATGAAACTCAGAAAGTAAAATTATTTTACTTTGAAATTTTACAGACATCTGTTAGCATTGATCAGATTTGGACTTTTTTCTTCTCTGCTTCTTTCAAGGTATACTGGCTTTATCAGGGTTTTTCAACTATGAATAAGAGAATTATCAAGCCAAATTATTTTAACAAAAGGAGATTTAATGGTCTCAAGTAACTAAGACAATCAGAAGTAGATATGACTTCAGGTATTGATACAACAATAAAAAAAAGTATAATGATATATTAGGTTATCCAGAGAAACAGAACCAATAAGATGTGTGAAGACCCAGGAAAGAGCTGAAGGTCAAGTCCAAAGGAAATCTGCTGACACAATTCCCTCTTGCTCAGGAGAGGTCAGTTTTTGTTCTATTAAGCCCTTCAACTCTTTGGATAAGCCCCAACCATATTATGGGGGTAATCTGCTTTACTCCAAGTCCACTGATTTAAATGTTATACCCCAAAAAAATCTCTTTACAGAAATATTCAGAAGAATATCTTGGCACCATAGCCTAGCCAAATTGAGACATAAAATTAACCATCACAAATGATGACCTTTCTCTTCACCTTTTTGCCTCTCTTTCTCTCTCCCTTCCTCCCTCCTTCCTTCTCTTCTGATATATTCCTTTCTCTCCAAATGGGTACAGGAATTCCAATCTCTTTAATAAGTTGAAAAATTATAAGACAATGGGTGAATTTATTTTCTGGCTGCTCTACAAATGTCCTCAGAACCTTTGGAATGACGTAGTCCCATTCCCATGACGAATAACTGCGGCTGTAAGGAGGCAAAGCTCTCTGACACCTGTCTGAGCCTGGTCTCTAAACACCAACATTGGTTGGAATCTCCTATTAAAACAAGGTGGAGGAACACAACAAAAGCCTAAACTGTATTATGCCTATTTTATTAATAATGCAACTCTTAAATTAAAGTGAACACTTTTTATGTCAAGTGTTAAGAAAAGGTACCTGTTCATTTTTTAAAAATTAAAGTTATAAACATTATATCATGAAATGAGTAATGTCTTACTGAGATATTCCCATTCAAACATAGGAGATGAAGAGGGGGTTGCAATAATAGATTAAGGTTAGGCTTCCCTAGCTATTTCTTTTAGCCAAAATAATGAAAACATTCCTTCAAAATTGTACCAGATAAATAAAATATTTGCAATGAATTGAGGAGACAATATTTTGTGTGTAAGAGTAAAAATGTAAATGGAAAGTCTATATGTCAACTTTTAAAGCATGTGAACACTTTGATATTAATGGATGTTTATAATTATTCAGTCTGCTTTATACTTCTCTTTTTGCTTAAAATACTCAGTGTGAAATTATTTCTGACATGCTATCTATGCCTGAAATAAGCTGGAAATAAATACATACTAAGAGAACACTGATTTCTAATTTGTGCCAGTAAATGTTAATTTTTTTGGTTAGAAAATGATCCAGTCCTCTTAGGTTGAACATGGCATTTATTTCCTGTTGCAAGCAGACATAAACATTCAAAGATAAGTGTATCTCTAAACTTCTTAGACATTCAAAAAAACTTTAACATTAGTTCTTGATTTTGCTTGACATTCTTTCCCTGTGCCTTTTAGTCACAAGCTTTTATAATATCTTCTTTAAATGGAATGCCACATCTGCCTATTTGCTCCTCTTCTCCCTTTCAAATGCTTTTAGTCCAACTGCAGAGTGATCTGAAGTCTTGGATACTATTTTGTTGCTTAACTGTTACATAAAACAACAAGTCTTCAAGAAGCCAGGCTTATACTTCCAATATTAGGATACACGCCTATTGCATTAACAGAATTATATGTGATGGTGAATCGTCTCTATGTAGATGAAATTCATATATTCCTCTTAATGGGTTTTAACATTTCTCATCAAACTTATAATAACATTCTTCAAATTTCAGAGTTAATATGGCAAGACCAGCATCTCCAAGTCTAAGAAGACAAGGAAATTGTTAGATTGCCACATCATAATTCCTGGATTCTGAAAGGTCATTAATATAAATGGTGTGCATTTATCTCTGAATCTGCTTGAGCAGCTCATATATCTTCAGACCACTTCTTTGCAGTGGTATGCACAGAGTACTACATAATTTGACTGTGTTTTGTGATAAACCTTTAGGATGAATTATATATTTAAAACGACAATTCATTCTATAATAGGTGAACCAAGTAATGAAAGAATGAATCCACAGTGACCATTTAAAGTGAAATTGAAGAAAAAGAACACTTTATTTGCTTCATAAAAACCTGTGAGGCATTGCTATTGAATAACGTAAGCAGAATGCAGCCATATAAATCTTCTTAATTTACATCTAGGGCTTCATTATGCATATTTGATGGTACTCTGCAGAACTTTAATTTACAGACTTTTGGAACTTTACCAATTCCAAAAGAAGTGCTAAACATGCCTGTTGGACCAGTGAACTGAAGTAAGTCACTGGAGATTTCCTTAATGAGTGCAGAATTATCAGTTATTTGCATTCCTTGTAGATTTAAAGCAAAGGGCCTATTAACAATATAATGGCAAATGCTTTTTGAATGCAAGTATTTCTTGAACCATTCACTAACAGGCACAGCTCAGAGCATAAATTTTCAAGTATGCATTGAAATTGAGTTACCATTTATTCACCTTATCTACATAGGTGACAAGATAAATGATAACATATTGAATTGTGCCAATGAATCAACTTAAAAGAATGACTTGATATTAACTAGAGACTAGATCTTCAGTGTGAACTGATTTTATCACTTATCATGTAAATAATTGATTAGAGTATACAAAATAATATGATAGTAATTCCTATAAAAATGTTCAGTAAGTCAAGCAATTCCAATCTTCAACACCCAATTGCAATTATTTTTCATCCTTTTAGGAAGTTTCTGATTCAAGAAGTTTGGCACCAAATATATGCATTACACTTTTATAGAATCCAAGTGCTAGCTGTTTATTCTTTTCTCCACACTAACTAAATTATGATTCATAAATGGGTGAGAAGTAGGCTGATGATGTAAAATTATAAAACTGACATTTGTTGAAAGAGAAACATATATCTGTGATTATTTTGTCTTGGCTTCATCTTTTCCTCTCACAGCCTAAAATAATCTGCCTACCCATGTGTATAGTGGAATGAAGTGTTTAATCTTAGACCACATAATTGTGTAATTGATTTCCATTATGAGGCCTATAACACCATTTGCCACAGTAAAATAGCGCTGCTAAGTAAACCATTGAAATTAGGATGCATTACATGTTACCATGCTCGGTAGGGAATCAGTCAGAGTCCTGGGCATTGCCAAACATATAGTGATGTGTTAATTCTGTCATGTGGATGCATTTTTTCTTTTATTTAACAATGTAACTAACATACTAATCTAATGAATCTGAGGCATTGGTGCACCCTCGCTATCCAGCGTTGTCCTTGTGAAAAGGGCAACAATGGTCAGCAGCACAGCTGGCTGTCTACCCCTGAGGAGACCTACAGGTACATTAAGACTAGTTTCAATCTTCCTCTCAATAAGGCAAAACTTGCCTGGGATGTTTTTTGGGTCTTGTTTCACTTTTCAATTTTTGAAAATGCCAAACTGAAATCCTTCAGGCAAAGGAGAGAAATAATTCACCCATGAGTATTTGAAATGCAGGTTTATCTCAGGGGTGAGAATATTCAGGTTTTTTCTCTAATTCAAGTTTTCCTGGTTCACAAAACAGGGTAAATATATGCTGCGTAAGTTTAAGAGTGAGTGTGAGGAGTGAGGTACCCAGACCTCACTCATGAGCAGTGCTCACACTCACTCAGACCGCCATAGTCTCAGGGAAGAATTAATTAGTTGGCTTTGGAGTGCCTCAAATGCTAAAGAGTTCCCTGTGACTGTGTGTTAGGTGTATTAGATGGCATGTACATTTCAGAACTGGAAGACTTGCATTTGGATTTAAGCTCAGTAGTACTGATTTCAGCTCAACACTAATAGTACTGGGTTTCAGTTGAAGTTTCAACTCAAACTTAGTAACTTCAGTTTCCTAGTACATAAGAAACAAAACAAAATAAAACCTGCTTCCTCATCTGTTACTGTCACACAAAATTATAATACTAAGATGCTCCATGGAAGTTGTGAGAGCTAGCCATAACCTCATTGGATTGTTTTTACTATAACGTTGTCTTTGGCCTGGGCTCCATTTATAAATCCCCAAATTCCGGCTTGACTCCTCCAGATGAATAACTACTCAGTAGTCCAATGTCAATATCTCTGAAATGGACCTAATCATAAGTGGTACTTCTAGGGCAAAAGGTACCCTCACTAGATAAGCTTTTGAAAATATGGGAGTAAAATTCAGAGCTTGACTTTACACTCTAAATCAACATATAATAGAAAAAAATAGAGGTGGGTGAAAACCAGTTTGTACTGTGAATGACCATGTTCGTATGTACTGCAGTACATGTATATAGTATATGTACTATATAGAATGATATTGCAATACATAATTATACAATTATATTCATGTATGAGTCATTGTAGATGGTATTGTTCAGCAAAAAAAGAATAGAAGAGTCATCTATATACACGTATATGTATACATACTGTAGTCATTCATCCAAAGACTGCAACTGGGAGAGGGTTTTTCTCAGGCTTAATTTGGGTATCTTATTTTTCTGATAGGCAAAGCCCTGTTATGGAGAGCAACATGTCAGGCTACCAGAGGTTGATATTGCTCAGGTGCCATATAACTAAATGAATTTGCACCATTTCTGTGCTCACCAAGAGAAATTCCAATTATAATTTGGCTTCCCATGAAACCTGCGTAGAGTGAGAGAATGATGGTGAACCTGATCTGATTCTGAGAATTATATTTCTCCTTATAAAATAATGAACTGACATTGTGACAGTATGTACCCTTTCCTCATAAGCCTTGTTATAATGAATTAGAATTCTTAAACTTGATAACTTTGGGAAACAGATAATACGGAGTTTCTGGGCCTTAAAGATTGAGGGTTAAAACAACGTTTGGCAAATTGACACATATGAAAACCATCTGGTGAGGATCTCGGTGCTATCTGCGAGATTCCCCCTGATAATAGGCCTTTCATAATTATGCTGCAGAATATTCCATTTTGAGCTGTATTCTCCAAGGCATAAAAACATATTACTTGTCCTGTTTTGCAAATATCTGTGTAATTCATTGCAATCTTTCTAATAAATTCCTTTTAATGAGACACACTAACTGGGCTCAAGCCTTGCTCTAATTTACTAGTTGGAGGATTTAGGACCAAATATTTGGCTATTCTTTGCCTTCATTTCTTCACTTGTATAATGGGTAATAATGGTACATTTCTCTTAGGGTTTGATGGGGATTAATTCTCTGAATGTTTGCAAGATAAGGCCGGTAATGTACTAAACTCTTAGAAGCTTTTGTTACTGTAATTAACTAACCTTGGACCATTTTCTACACATAAGATAGCTTTGCAAATACTGTTAATTCTGTCGTTATAATGCCACTTAAATCAGTTCTTGATTCTTGAACTTTATTCCTACTTACTTGATTCCACTCTTTCAACTCACATGTAAATTATTTTAATACATTTTGCCATTCTCAGCCTGCCTAAAATATTTTCCTATTCTGATTCCATATTGCCTCTATAGTTATCATTTAGGACATGCATCTGATCATTACACTTCCACTCCTCATATTTAACAGTCACTGAGTATTGCTTATAGAGTGAATACAAAACTCTGCAGTAAGACATCCTAGGCCATCCACAATCTGTTTCTAATCTCACTCTTCAGCCTCATTTCACATTATGTGCTCAAAAGCACTACAGTCTAATTATGCTATTTTGCTGGTCCCCAAATGTGTCAACCAAGTTTTCAGGTGGGAATAATTGCTATGCAGTTGTTCCGAGCCTGAACACTGGAACCAGACTTCCTCAGATTCCATCCCCTTTGCTATTGCTCTTTTTGGTGAAGACCTTGGTAAATCATTTAATCTCTTTATATTTCACTTTCCTAAATTTCAGTTTTCCAGGAAAATAAGATCGAACTTTACAGAATGAAAGGAGGTAATACATGGCTTTTAGCACTGTGTTGTCACTTAGCATGTGATTGAGAAAAGGCATCTATTATTTTAGGTGCCCTTTGTTGTTTCCTCAACCCACAACATTCTACCATTTTATGTAATAGTTTTCCATTATGCAAAACCAAATTAAATACCAACAATATGTCAAATATGTCCTGGCCCTCCAAAAACACATAAAGTATTTCTATTGCCAAACCCACATATCATATTAATTTTACTTATATTTAGAATTCACAATTGTTTGTTTATACGTCTTTTTCTCATACTAGACAGTGAATTCATTAAAGGAAGAGACCTTGTCTTATTAATCTTCTATCCTTCCCAAGCCATTCCCTTCAAAAATCCTGCCTTCCAATGCTAGGCCCTCTTAAGAAAAGAATTTCTTGCTTGAACCGATTTGAGGTAGGAAGATAAGTCAGGCCTCCACATCTCATTCTGATACACTTTCTACTTCATGTTCAACCCACCATTCATTCTCCCTGCATGATGACTTTGGGGAAGTTGCGTATCCCATCTAAGACTCAGCTTCTTCATCTGCATTATGCTTCTAGCAAGTGCACCTGTCTTCAAAAGCTGTCATGAGGATTAAATAATTCATGTAGCATAGTGACATCCCTCAAATAAGTGCTCAGCCATGCTTACAAATTGTTTCTATCACTCTTATTTCCAGTAGCATTATGATTTGGGTTAAGAAAAAGTGAGGGTAGAAAACATAATAATTCCTTATTTCTACATCTAGTATGGGAAGAAAAATATGTACTTTATGACTATCACTGCAGTTCCAAAATGGACACAGGAAACTGTCACAGAAACTGAGAATTGGCAACACACCATATAAATGTCAAAAATATCAAATACAAATGTGTTTTCCTCAAGACAGCTTAGAAAAAAGCATCATTCCTTGCTATTTATTCTTGTTTAAATCCTAGGAATCTTTCAGAAACAAAATAAAACTTGTCCAAAAAATCCTGTAATGTAAGAGCATATAGTGCTAACAGCAGAGAGGTAAGATGGTTGTGCCATTCCCCTGGCTTTCTTTATTAAGTTATCTTGTGATTAGTATCCTTCAAGATTGGGTTTTAGAATTATCCTGACATATTAACATTAGGACATTCTTTATTATGATTTATGTAGTTAGTAGATATCTGACCCAAGGACCAAACATCTTTAATTCTTCATGTGCCATTTCTATGATGGGTCCATTTCCCCCACTAATATAAGTTCTGTAACAATTTATGTCTATACATTTTTAGGAAGAAATGAAACTATTTTGGTGATTTTTTTGCTCCTCTTTCCCTGGTACATGTTGAAATGATTAGAAGAGTTTTCCAAAGTGAGATCTGAGACGCACAGGGTGTGCTCTGTAAAATGCAGGGCTTCGGTCCCTGCCAGACCTGTTCATCCACATTTCTGGGAGTGAGGAAACTTGAAATCCAAATTTTATCAGGCTTAACAGATGATTTTTTATGCACATCAGAAAGTGAGAACCAATGATTTAGATTGATGCTATTTAGAAAAAATAAATATATGTATGGATATATTCCAATTTTCAAGTGGATTTATATAAGCAACATAAATACATTTTGAAAGTTATTTCCTCTATCGTTTGCTATGGTCATCACAATTTTTAGAATTTTATTATGTTGTTTCTGAGGCCAGCTTATCTTAACAACTCAGTATGGTTTCATTCCATAAAGGATTGTTTGGTTTTAGCCAGAATTCACAACGCCGCCACAGCAGTTTGAACTACTCTACGAAGAAATTACAGATTTTCCTGTTTGCAGAGTATCCTTGAAAGCTAAACATTTCACTGGTCGGAGGTTCTATTTACCCGTCCTTTGTAAATATATTCAATTGCTTTCTAAGTCTGACCTGTTTCTTTATCTGATGTTGTCAATATGTGTAACAGGCATTCATTCTATTTGTTCTTAACAACAGCAATAAATCATTCATTCATTTACCTTTCTTTGGCTTTATTTTATTAAAGTTTTCTTTTCTGAAGGTTTAGGATCTGACTTTGTTTTAAGGCATGATTCTTCTCTTCATTATAATCTTAGAATAAGATCATTAAGTCAGAGACTCATCTGATACCAGAACAAGTACTACTTGCTTCTGTAGCCGTATTCAATAGGCTGAACATTTAATCATGGCTCAATGAGTTAGATCAATGGAGGCAGTCAATCCCTTCTTAAACTGCTTATAATACACAAACAAAACAACATACCTATACCCAACAGCTCTGATATGTTTTGAAGATCCAGAAATCTGATTTAAAAAGAGTGCATTTTAAACTTTCATCTGACTGTTGGTTAAGTATTCTTAGTCAGGAATGCAGAATGGATTTAAAAATGCAATCCAGGTTTAAATAATTTCCATATGCTACATACTATTAATCCAATGAATTAGGTGTGACATATCTACCAATCTATTTATCTCTATATATACTTATATATATATAACTAATACAGAAATTTTTTTTTCACTTTGGTGTTTTTGTTTATGATGAACTGGATAATTACCAAGTCGACATAGTCAGTTTTATGTGATTAGTCCCTATGTTGGTACTATTGATGCTGGGGTTCTTGTTCGCGGAGTTGAAGAATGAACTTAATGAACAGACAAGGCAGGAGATTTACAGAGAGTTTTTATTCGGATACAGAGAGAGAGCTTTATTCAGGATAAGAGAAAGTATGTAACTCCCACAGGTGCAGGGAGGGGCAAGGTGGCGGCTTGGGGTCTCGGTGTCTGGGGTTCTATGCTTCCTGCGGTGGGAGTTTTCTATAGATTCAGCCAGAATGCTAATTATATTTTAACCTATGTCTGTGAAGGTTTCCCGGATGCTCTGTTGTAAGCTAATGGGCCTATGCGGCTACGAGCAATTAGCTGTTCAGTCCCACTGGGCCCTGATGAGGAATACACCGTTACACTGTTTCAATCTCAAGTGCCCTGTTTTGTAAGCCTGTCCTTTTCCAAGGGCCCACACTGTACTCTAACTGGGCAGGAGCTATGCCCTGCTTCTTCCCTGTCTCACTATGAAACCCTTCACTATGAGAAGATTGAATCATATGGCCCATTTGGAGAAATATGGTTGATATTGAAGTTGAAATTCATGATTTGTAACATTCATAAGGGAAAGAAGAAAATTGATAGTGACGTTTTAGGCTTGTTCTTCCATATTTGGAACTCAAATCTCAAGATCATTGATCCTTATACAATAAAAATAAGAAAAAAAGACTCCGTGAGAGAGAAGAAATACAAAAACAATAAAAGTATTCAGTAAAGGAATGAGTGAAGTATAGTTTCCTGTTGCCATTTTCCACATGCTACCAGTTGTTTATCACATACAGTGCCAACCTATGCTTCTAGGGAGTGATACTCTTGATCTACACTTACTAAGATCCAGAAGTGGAAAAGAAATTTGTTGGATATGATTTGTGAAGCTTAGTATGAAAATCAGTGCAGTAAGGATACCTAGTGAAGAGGTGCATTTCACTCCAGAACATATATGCAGAAGACATATTAAATGAGGAGACTGCATGAGTGGGTTTTAGTAGGGAATTAACCAGAGGTGGAAGCATTGCCCAGCAACAAGTGGTATATCTACTGAGTTAATGGATAGTCACCTCCACCAACTTGCATCCTTGCTGGGGAGCCCATATTGCTGGGTGGGTGCAGAAGAGAGAAGAGGAGTCAAGGCAGAGTATCTAATCTTAACTGTTGGATATGTTTCATTGTCTTCTGGTTTTTGGCTATAAAAACCAACAATTTAAAAAGCACAACTCAAGCAAAAACATTTTATTATACCTTAAATACTGACAATATTAACCATTGGAATATTTGCCAGAATTCTTTAGATCATTTCCCTGATAGAGTGTATAAAAAACAAACAAGTTTGCTCTTTAAAATAATTGTTATAATATCTTTGATGTGGAATTTTTTATGTGGTATCCAGATGTAACATTAAATGCTTTGATTTTCTAATGACTAATCATTTCCATCTGCCCTTAAACACTTCTACCTTTTTAACTGTTATCCAGTGGTTCAACACTATTTTCTCAATGAATTTAATAAACTTTATAGGCAATGCACAAGGCAAAAGTCCATACAATAACTTCAGCTTTAATGCATGTTTTACATTTATATAACAATGATGCTTTATATTTTGCTTTTTTCCTTAAAGTTTTAGAGTGGCTTATAAATCTAAACCTTTTAACAAACACAAATACACATAAAATATGCTTATTCATATGCCTGAGGCATATGTGTGTGGAGATTAGCAATAAATTAAAGTTAGGAAAAATAGAGATGAAATCTAGAAAGAGGTCGGAACCTCAAAATGAGGAATGATATGTTCAGAGGACCAGTATAATTGATTCCCAGATTGATGAGTCATGTTCAGAAAGGAAGATGAGAGAAAATAAATCGAAGCCTTGGGTCTACATATCAGCTCCTACAAGAAAGCCAGATCAAAGAATCTGCTCAATATCTATTTGCACTGGATAAAAGCATATACATATAACCCAATGTATTAGGGAGTTGTTTGAAATTAACCACTAAATGCATATGTAGATTTGGAAAATACCATCCATATCTGCTTTCAGTTTCAAAACTCACATATTTGGCACTTGTGGGGCAGCAACAGGGTCTAGGAGACTGGACTGAAAAAAAACAATATTTTATTCATACTTTGATAAATATGTCAATCATTTTTTAAAAATTAGAAATTGAAAAAATGTTTCTCTGTGTGCATGTCAGTTGGGTTAAGCTAAATTGTGCTAAAGAGCAAGACAATCCCAACTCAGTCCATGGCTTAATTTACACCCTCTCTCATTTTCACATGTAGGTTACAGTCACATGTAAATGTGTGCAAATAGTCAGTCAACAGTCACCACACTGCTGCAGTTTTAGATGCCCTTTCAGAGCAGCTGTCCTTCCTGATACGGCTCAGCAACCAAATCTGCTTTCCTCTTATGGCTTATCCATCTAAACCTGACAGTTTCTTTGCCATTATAGCAGGAGACAAGATAAAGGTATTTCTTTCTATCTATCTATCTATCTATCTATCTATCTATCTATCTAGCTATCTAGCTATCTAGCTATCTAGCTATCTAGCTATCTAGCTATCTATCATCTATCTTACATTTATGTACTTTATATTACTTATTTATAACAGCAACTTTAAAGATAAGGGAGGAAATATTGGAAATGACAATAATTTTCCTATTAAATATTACTAACATAATTTTCTTTACCATATTCAAACTTAAAATACTTCTGTTCATCACTGTGGATGTGATAAATCTAATGCATTCTACTAATTTAAGCATTTGGTGTGATTCATTTTTTTTTTAGTTTTATAAGGTGTCATCTCAAATAATCAATTGGCTAGAATTTTTTCATTAATTATGAACCATAAAAATATTTCCATATTAAGCTAATATTAGTTTTCTATCTCTTAAGTGCTTATCAATGAAATGCCTAAAATATGAAAGCGTCTTTTTTTAACTCCAGAACACAATGTTCACATTGCTCTATGTGTCTTGTCCTTTGGACACTATGGATTTTTCTTCTTTTATTTTTATTTTTGGATTTTTCTTCTCATAGGTGCTTTCATCTAAATTATTTTTTTCAATAAATATTTATTGACCATTGACTATGAGCAAGAACTCAAAAGAAATATTTTAATAACTGGGTAGAACAGTATTCCATGGCATTAGACTCTGGAGATTTATGATGGGTCAGTTAATAACATTAGGGTTTTAGAAATCATTATATTCTAAGGAATTTATCATTTTTCGCCTTTAGTAATTTAACAGCAGCTTATACTGTGCCCCAGAATTCATTAATAAGTTTCAGGTGTCAAACACCATTTGAAAGTATATAGGTATACAATCAGATTATTAGGAACACATTATTCCTTAAAAGAAACTGCCCGGAAAAGAATTGAGTGAAACTGTTTATAAGATACCTATGCAATGACATGGGCCCCTTGTCATGGTTAATTCTACAAAAAAACGGTTGATTTTTATTACTGAAACTATGTGTTCTTCCTTTCTTAATAGCAGACTTTATCTTCTTTTAATAGAGCTTTTCAGGAAATAATAGTTATGTGATTTGTTTTACCTCTAAAGATCTTTCTCATGTATTTTTTGAGCTATATTTTATTTTTTAATTTTATTATGGTAAATAATACAACATAAGATACTCCATGTTAACTGTTTTAACACGTACAGTTCAGTGGCATGAATTACATTTGCAGTGTCATGAAACAATCACTACTATTTAAAACTTCCCTCTCTCTCCAAAAAGAAGCTCTGTAACCATTATGTAATAACTCTCCACTTGCCCTTCACCCCAGCCAATGGAAATCTCGAATCGACTGTCTCTGTGAATTTGCCTATTCTAGTTTTTCATATAACTGAATCATACCATATTTTTCTTTTAGTATATGGTTTAATTTACCTAGCGTAATGTTTTCAAGGGTTATCCATTTTGCAGGAAGCATTGGAACTACATTGCTTTTTAAAGCTGAATGTTGTACCATTGCATGTATGTATCACACATTTTATTTATTCATTCATTTGATGATGGCCACTTGGATTATCTCCACCTTTATCCTATTATGAATAATGTGACAATAAACGCTGGAGTACAAAAATCTGTTTGAGTCTGTCTTTTTTATTTCTTTTGGGTATATATCTAGGAGTAGAATTTTTGGTCATATGGTAATTCTATGCTTAACTTTTTGAGGACCCATCAAACTGTAGGCTGTACAATTTTATACACCCACCAGTAATACATGAGTTCCACATTTCCTACATCCTTCAACATTTGTTTCTTTTTCCATTTAAAAAATAAAAACATTATTTTTGAATTACTGTAGCCATCCTGAGGAGTATGTAATGGTATCTCATTGTGGTTTTGATTTGCATTTCCCTAATAATTAGTGATATTATGGTTCTTTTCATGTGCTTATTACTTATTTGTGCATCTTCTTTAGAGAAATGTCTATTCAAGTCCTCTGCCCATTTTTTTAAAGTGGAGTGTTTGTTTTTTGTTGTTGAGCTGTAGTTCTTTATATATACAGTATGTTAAACCCTTGGCAAATATATTTTTTGCAAATATTTTCTTTCATTTGATAGGCTCAAGTTTCACTCCCTTAATGATTTTCTCTCATTCACGAAAGTTTTTAATAGTTAAAAGCCTAATTTTTCTTTGCTTTCTTTAATTTTTCATGTTTTAGATGTCTTGTTTAAGAATCCATCTCCTAATCCTAGGTCATGAAACTTACCCTATGCCATCTTCTAAAAATTTTAGCTTTATACTTAAGCCATTGATCTGTTGAGCTAATTTTTGTGTATGATGTTGGTTAGAGGTTTAACTTAACTCTTTTGTGTATGAGAATCCAGTTGTCTCAGAAGCATTTGTTCTGGAGACTGTTCTCTCTTCATTGAATGGACTGGGCACTCCTGCTGACAATCAATTGGCCAAATATGTCTGAGTTTATTTCTGTACCTTAATTTGAGTCCATTGGTCTGTATATCTATCCTATGTCAATACCACACTGTTTTGATTAGCATAGCTTTGCAGCTAGTTTTGAAAATAAGGAATGTGAATCTCCAACTTTGCTCTTTTATTTCCAATATTGTTTTGACTGCTTGAGGTCTGTTGAAATTCCTTATGAATTTGAGGATTGGCTTTTTTATTTCTTCAACTACTTTTTAATGATATACATTCTTAAAGAAATAATTACTAGTAACCCTTCAAGATAAGCTAAATTAAGTCAGAGTTTTCCATATTTTAAATAAAGATCAGTACTCAGGTACTAGCATTTATATCTTTATCTTTTTCACCTAACTATGGCATTTTTTTTTATTTCTTATGTTAATTCATAGCCTTCAGATCATCGTATTCCCTGTTACTGAACTTCCTTTAATCCAATGCTTTGCAGATTCTGAGGTAAGAATGTGTAAATAGAATAAAATAGATTGTATGGCACTCTGCCCAATCATTTTCTTTGCAGCTGTCTAGGAGACAATTAATAAAGAATGTGCAACACAATTCTTCCTGCCCTTCCACGTAACCATTCTGCTATTATAATTTTATTTAATGTCAGAGGAGTGAAGTTATAAAGAAAATTCAGAGATTGGTATACATTCAGACATACATGATCTATGACCAATTTACAAGCTTTTACACGGATTGATACTAACTGTTCCTTGTTGGGAGCAAACCTGTGGGCCTTTAGGCAGGCTTGGTTACAAAAGTCCCACCCTTAAAGCCTCCCTCCCAAGGGCCCCCACCCACAAGATGGCGAACTCCCTGCTTCTCTTCCGAGTCCTCCGCTCCCGCCGGCGCCAGCCAAGGCTCAATCACCCCTCTGCACCTTCCCGCCGGTGCCACCTAAGGCCCAATCACCTTCTTACACACCCCTTCCTTGCTACCTGTATAAATTGAGCCTGCAAACAATAAACTGTGTCAGCTTGATCAGATATCCAGTCTTGCTGTCCGTTCTTTGTGTCCCTTGCCCCTTCATTCTCTCCTCCAGGTCGTCAACCCCCGTTGATAGTCCCGCGGGTCGGGACAACTGGCGCCCAACGTGGGGCCCGACAGACCGGAGAGGCGAGAACGTCGCCCCCAGGAGGGTGGGGGTGGGCCCACCTAGGGCCCACCCATGAAAGGAGGTGTCTGCAGCTAGACCCTCGCCAGAGTCGCCACGTTCTGAACCCGGCGTGAGACAGACTCATGTGTACTCAATCGGCGACGCATTTAGGAAGGTAAGTCATGGGGCAAGCATTCTCGCAGGAAGATTTGATCATAGCCGGACTCAAAGAGTCCCTCAGGACACGAGGAACAAGGGTTAAGAAAAAAGATTTGAAACGTTTTTTGGTCTTTATTGAAGATGTGTGTCCCTGGTTCCCTCAAGAAGGAACCATTAGTGAAAAGAAATGGCAATGGGTAGGCGATTGCCTTCAAGACTATTACAGAGTTTTTGGTCCAGAAAAAGTACCTGTGTCAGCATTTAGCTATTAGATTTCCAGCCCCCTGGACTGGGGCTGTCTAAACCTTAACCCAGTAATGTAAATGTAAACTGCTTGCCCTTAGAGTGTATTCTTGAAAACTTAAGTACTTTTAATCAAATAAACTAAGAAGAAAGAAGGCAATTGAATATTAGAAACTCAAATCTTTATGTCAGTTTGTCTGTGTATGTTTTTATATGAAAAGTGTCGCTAACTGTAGTCATTATGTCTTGGTCTGTATGTTTGTGTGTCTAAGTGTGTAAATAAAAAATGTTTTCTACCTCCGGATGGTATTAATAAAAATTGATTTAAAAACAAGCGCTTGTGAAAATTGGGCATTCTAAAACTTCCAGAAAATCTAATAAAAAATATTATGCATTAATGCTAATTTAAGCTTAACTGATACGGACATGTCCTTATAGTTATTAACTGCCAAAGTTTACTTAAAGTCATTTAAGTTGATGTTACCCGTTAAATATTTCAAGAAGATGCTTAAAGAAAAGCTTGACTTTGATGTTTAGTAAAAGTTTTATAAGTAATCTGGCATGTTGCTAAAAATAAGTAAACAAGTGTAGCAAATAAACTTTTTAATAAAATTACTGTATTAATGTATAAATGTATATATCTGCAAACAGCTTGAGAATTTTTGTGGTAACTGAAATTCTTAAAGTTTGCTAAGCTATATAGACATATTTTGTACTTAATGAGAAATTGTGCTATAAGGCACATTTCCAAAAATGATAAAATATGTTCATAAATGTATCAATCTGAAGAATGTTGGTGTAACAGTTTACAGTGGCCTATTTTTCAGTGTTCACTGAAAGTTAAAGTACCAAATAGTTTTAAGTTCTAATGAAAACTACTTGATATAATAAGGAAAATATTTTAGTATGTTAAGATGTGTGTTTTAATAAGAGAAAGTATAAAGAATGGAAATTCATTTTGTTGAGAGTAAAAGGTTAATTGTTCTAAAGTACAGCTATTTATTTAAAGGGAGACAGAGACAGAGAGAGCAGTGTGGTGCAGCAGCATAGTGCCTTTTGTTGTGGCAGATCCGCTCAGCCTGTTGCTTTGGGGGAGGGTCAAGATGTTTAGAGATAAAGCAGGATAAACCCAGTCAAGCCCCAGGCAAGCCCAGGCATAATTCTCACCGGCTTATGTGCTTGGGACCATAGGGCAAATGAAGAATAAATTACTGTATCCTTACAGATATAATCATGCTATGTGAAATTAAAGCAAGTGAGTCTTAATATCGAGAACACAGCAAAATTGGAGTTTTGTTTTCAGTTGGAAAGACAAAGTATTCTTTAACTGTTAGTCTGCTCTTAATATTGAAAGATTGCCAAGGGTTCTCTAATTGTTTTATTAAAACAGTTTCTTATGCTTAAAGTCTTAATGAATTGTCTGAGTATTTAAGAAAATAAGATCTTAATATTAAAAAGACTAAGCTAAGTGTTAACAACTATGTAACCTTCTGCATTTGCTTTTAAACTTATTATCATTCTAGTTAAATAATAAGTGTTATTTAATAACTATAATTCTATTTAGGCAAGTGCCTTAAAACCTTTTGACAACTTCCCAAGACCAAATTAAAAAAAGTATTTTTACCTCTCAATTAACTCTGATATTTTCCAGAGGGCCCCTGGAACATATCAGTAGAATTTCTTCTCATCAAAGAAAATATTTGACTAATTTGGCTTATTTACCTGATATATACTTACCTAAAAAGTGCTGTCAAAAGGAATAATGCTAAACTTTATTACTGAATGTTTTATGTTACAGAAATGTCACTCTTCCCCCTAAGACGCTTACTCCTGATGCCCAATTAAATTTACCTGTTAGTACTACTATAATTACTGACTGTGTATGTATTAATTGTACTCATGTACCCTCTTACCATAATTCTACAATCAATGTAATATAGTCTTCTAGATAGAGACTTCCAAATGGTTGGGTACTTTTGTGTAATAACAAAACATATCAAGCCCTCTCTCCACACTATCAATGTGTTTGTGGGGTGAGACGCATTCTTCCTGCTCTAATAGACCATCCTGAATATAAGCACAAGAGACTTCTCCGAGCTCTGCCATCTGACTGTGATGAAAACTTGAAGCTTTGAGATCCTGCTGCTGTTGCAGTTGCAGCTGCGTTCCTCCTGCCGGTTCCTGGACTTGGCTTTGGAATGCTAGAGGAGATATCTAAGCTGGCCTGCGCATATAGCAAAACAACAAAATTGACTGCTTCTGTATTATCTGAACTCCACCAAGAACTGAGAGAATTGCGAGCTGCAGTGCCTCAGAATCGCGCTGCTGTGGACTGTCTGCTGTTAAAAGAGCATGTAAGATGTGAACAGTTTCCAAGAATGTGTTGTTTCAATTTGTCTGATTTTTCTCAAACTACCCAAAATCAATTAGATGATATCCCCGGTCACCACAGAACCATTTAAGTCCTATCTTATTTGCAGCCAAAACTGCATCTGATATATTAAATCATATGAAAGACATGTGCAAAGAACCCCTGAATAGTCTCTGGCACACTGTCACACCTCTTAACTCTAAGCATTTTATGGCTTTTGTGGCTGTTACTAGGGCCTTGTGTCCTTCACAGCATGTAAAAACTCATCCAACAAGCCTTAAGAGGCCTGCATCATTTGAAATTGCAGACGTCCCCCCACCCACCTGTAAATCATAAGATCTAAAGTCAAGTATGGTAGCCAATGATGGGTAAGATATGGTTGAATTGTAAATACCAACCTAAGACAGGGAGTGGTCGACAGAGGACTATAGCCCCATGACGGGTAAGGATTTACTTCAACCATACAACCTAAGACAGGCACCTACCTTGACCAGTCTGAGTTAGACTGGTTGTTTTAGTAAAGAGAAAAAAGAGATGGGATAGTCAAAGACGGGTAAGCACCCTAGAGCCTCTGGCAACCTAAGACAGGGCTTCCACATTGGAGTGGGAGTACCAATGACGGGTAAGATCAGAGTCACTGCCTTGGGGCACCTAAGACAGGCACTGTCTTCTTATTATAAAATAAAAAAGAGGGAGATGTTGGGAGCAAACCTGTGAGCCTTTAGGCAGGCTTGGTTACAAAAGCCCCACCCTTAAAGCCTCCCTCCCAAGGGCCCCCACCCACAAGATGGCGAACTCCCTGCTTCTCTTCCAGGTCTTCCGCACACGCCGGCGCCAGCCAAGGCTCAATCACCTTCTTACACACCCCTTCCTTGCTACCTCTATAAATTGAGCCTGCAAACAATAAACTGTGTCAGCTTGATCAGATATCCAGTCTTGCTGTCCTTTCTTTGTGTCCCTTGCCCCTTCATTCTCTCCTCCAGGTCATCGACCCCCGTTGACTGTCCTGCGTTTGGGACAGTTCCTTGTATATGGTGCAATAAAAAAAAAGCTGCCTAACTGATAAGTGAAAAATAAAACAGACTGAAAATTGCAAGTCAGATGCATAACAGGGAGCAAAGGTAATAGGAATTTAACTTTAAATTATTTTTATATCATAGACACTTAGTTTCTAAATAAATATTTATATACTTTAATAAATATTTTATCATAATGTTTTTATTATGCATTGTATATATGTGATATTATAATCTATTAATTTTAATGAATAAAAATAAAATAGGTTATTAAAGTTATTTAATATTATATATACTTAATATTATATAATATGTATTTAATATTATATAAGTACTTTAAATAACTTATTTCTTTGTTTAATTCCCCACAACAAAGATAAATTTTAACACTGTCTTCCAGAAACCAATATTAAATAAAATTCTGAGATGCATGTAAAATCTTTGGCTCTGTTAGAATATGTTTTCTTGCTTTCAAATTTCTTGAGCTTTCCATTTTGCACATTGTTAATAGAGGCTATTACAGCACTTTACTATGAACAGCTTTAATAAACTGTGAAATTCAGAAAATTGGAAATCAGGACACTATGATTTAAGATCCTACCTACATGTTTCAGTTACTAAGTTGTCCCTCAAAAGTTAAAACTAACATTACACAATGACAGTATTGTGGCAGAAATACTATATTCAAGTCTTTTCTATCTGTTTTAATATTTTAAAGATTAGAATAAGATGAGGAAATATTTCTCTCTTTCTTAGCCAAATCTATACCTTTTAGTGAATAAGGCAGAATTCTACCTAACTATGATCAGGAGAAAAAGAAAAAAAAAGTAAACAGTGTAAGAAGTATTCACAAGCAAAGACAATACTTTTAAACTTTATTTTAATGAAACATAATATTCAGTAGCTATTTAATCTGGTAATATTTTCTCACAATAATACGTTAACTAACTGCTTTTGACTACAGCATTGAACTTTCTGAACTTTGAATGCCTTGCACACAAATAAACACATCTACTGTGATACCTAGGCTGCCCTACCTTGCTTTCTGAGGGGATAGATAGTCTTTTACATCTGTACTGATTAAATTTTTATATGAAGCATGAAATATAATTACAGTGAGATCAGAGAGCATTGCCTACATGTGTTATAATTGCCCATGAAATTAGCAATTTTCTACTACAAAATACCTACAGTGTTTAATAATTTTTAAATTCATCTTACTGAGCTAGAAAGAGTTAAAAGCTTTAAGTTTAAATGATAAAAAATGAAGTTTTCGTACCTCACATTAATGCTCTGTATTTTTATTTTTTACTAAAGAAAATTAACTCTTAAACATGTGTTTGTTTCAGTTCATATTAATTAAAGTCCAATTTGAAATCCTTAGCTGAAGTTTTGCTAAAATGTCATCTGTCCTAATGAATATGTATAAAATAAAGTACAGAATAAACTGAGGGTTTTTTTTCTCAAAGTACTCTGGGCTTATTTGGAGTTGAATATTCTTTTGCAGTTGACTACATTGTCAAAGACACAATGTGCATGGTGTCAACCTGTCTATTTTAGTGGATAAACCAGAAGGTGAATGACTGCTTTGGAGAACAAACACAATGGGAAGTTTTATGTAACAAAGAAGAATTTTGAGTTTAGTTGTCAATTACCCTTACACATCTTAAAAAGAAATATTTTACTGTATGTATTAGAAACCTAATAACAACCTGCTTTTACAGGGACCCAGTTATTTCAACATCCACAGATGTTTAAAAACATCATCCATCCAAGAGTGGAAAGACATTATCTTCATTCTAAATTAATTGCATGCCTTTATCTCTTTCCAATGGCCATGACAATCACTTACTAAACAAGGATTCCTTTTCCCCAGTTTATCTCCACCTGCCCCATTCTCTGCACTACCTTCATGATGGTAAAATATATCCTTACTCATGTGGCAGTCCTCACTAAAATGCATCTATTAGAAGTTGGTTTCTGAGGTCCCCTTTACCATGCCAGGCAGTCTCAGAGAAGGCACCACCCATAAGCAAGTGAAGACTGGAAGTAGTTAGATTAAACAGCAAAGAAGTATCAGAGGGACTCTCGAGGTGGGAGTTAAATAGCCTTTAGGAAAGATGAGCTACTCAAATCAGAATTGTAAGCTTATGGAATACCTACATGGTGATCCCTCACCCTTATTCACCCATTGAAATCTAATATCACTGTTTATGTCTGCAAGGCTTCAAAACAGACTATTCTGTCTAGATAAATTTAGGAACACAGAAATCTAGTATTTCTGATAGTTGTAATTTCCTCAAAAAATCTCATACAGCAAATGAGCCATTATATTGAGATTCACCAGTTTACAAGTTTCTCCCACCCTATAGTGAAAGGTTCTAATAAGCTGTTCTGTGTGTGTCTTACACTTAAATATGCCTGAGCAGCATAAGTTCACTTGATATTTGAGAAACATTTCCAACATGAGAAAACTGAGACGAAAACAATAAGAGTAAAATGAACTGGTAAGAAATAATGATAATTCAGGAAAAAGAAAAGTTTTAAAAACCTCTATAATGCACATATTCAGAATCATCAGAGTTAAATGAAGCTATTATATTCTTGATAATAGTAGAATGCAGTGAAAAAAAGACATTTTCAGAACAATAATGTTTGTTAGTAGAAATTACTGTCTACACTTCCTCCTGAATAACAGGACTCAATTTATATTGCCCCTGGAATTAAAGCCTAAATTTCTCAGTGTGCTTATGTGGACAGGTGTGCCCATGTAAATAAATTTCGATCAAAAATATGCAAGTGAAGTGCTGCTTTGGGATTTATTTGCTTTAATGAATGAACTGAAGTTCTAAAAGTTTAGTATGTAAGGACTGAATGGCATTCAATGAACAAAATACATAACTGTATTATAGGTTTAAGAAAGAATGTATATTTATTTTGTGTGGAGGTGAAAATACAAATGGTAAAAGTAATCTGCATCACCTTTTGTCATTTTAATCCATGCACATATGTTTTCTAACATATAAATTAAGTTAAATTAATATTAATTTAAAATCAATTATGTATAATTTAACATTAATTAATTTAATTAGCATTACATTTTTGAAAAGTAATTACAAATGTGACAAGAATTTTCAAAGAATAAACTTGAGGTGTTCTAGGATCATATAATAGGTCCCATTATTTCTAAAGGAGTTCAAGGAAAAATCTTCTGGAACAAAATATATTTGAATTGTATATTGAATAGGAATAGTATTTGCCAAAGAAAGTGTATAGAAATGTCTAAAAACAAGCAGAGGGACATGTGATAAGTTTCATAGATAAGAATGAAAAAGTATGCTCTGATGTCTCTCCTGTAGTAAGAGCATGAAGAGTTGAGAAGAATTAAAAATATAAAAAGGAGAAAGAAAAAGTAATTGCTAACGGTAATAAGAAAACCAAAAAAGTCATATAGGAAACAGATATTTTATGTATGTGTATGTAATTATACACATGTATATATTTTACCAATAGTAGCAGGCCTATTCTTTTTTATTCCCAAATTGGGATAGCTATTTCATAGGCCTGGCCCTTCTTCCCCCAGCTTTACTGGAATATAATACACAACTAACAATGTGATTTGACACACTTATACTTAGAAAATCACTTCCACCAGAGTTTTAGCTAACACCTCTGTCATGTCACTTGATTAGAATTTATTTTTGGGGTGAGAATATTTAAGATCTAATCTTTTAGTAACTTTGAAATATATAATACAGACATTAACTATAATCACCATGCTGTATGTTACATCTGCAAAACTTATTAATATTTTAACTGGAAATTTGTACCATTTGATCAACTTCTCCCTGTTTTCCCAACCCTCCAAGACCCCGATAACCAACCTTCTACTCTGTTTCTATGATTTCACCTCTTTTAGATTCCACATATAAATGATTCCATACAGTATTTGTCTTTCTCTGTCTGACTTGTTTCACTTAACTTAATGCCCTCAAGGTCTATCCATGATATAAATGGCAGGATTTCCTTCTTTCTCATGGATGAATAATATTCTACATATACATACAGTGGTTCCCCTTTTATCCATGGTTTTGCTTTCCATGGTTTTCCTGTATCATTGGTATGCATATATAGGAAAATTATAGTATGTATAAGGGTTGGTATTATCTCTGGTTTCAGGCATCCACAGGGAGTTTTGGAATGTATCCTCCAGGGATAAGGGGGGACTATGTATACTACATCTTTATCCACACGTCCATGGGCAGACACTTAAGTTTCTTTCCATATCTTGGCAGTGAACAAGGGGGAACAGATAGCTCTTTGAGATCCTGTTTTCATTTCCTTTGGATATACACCCAGAAGGTGGGATTGCTGAATCATATGACACTTTTATTTCTAATTTTTTTTAGGGACATCCACACTGTTTGCCATGGCAGCTAAACCAATTTGTATTTCTACCAAAAAGAGCACAAGGATTCACTTTTCCTACATCCAACACTTGTTATCTCTTATCTTTTTGTTGATATCCTTTCTAACAGGTGTGTGAGATGATATCTCACTCTGATTTTGATTTACATGTTCCTGATGCTTAGCAATGTTAAGCAACTTTTCATGTATCAATTAGCTATTTGAATATGTTCTTTGAAAAAATGTCTATTTAGTTTTCTGCCCATTTTTTATTGGATTTTTTTGCCATGGATTTGTATGAATTCTTTATATATTCTAGATGTTAACCCCTTATCAGATGTATGATCTGCAAATCTTTTTTCCTATTCCAAAGGTTGCTTTTTCATTTTGTCTATTGTTTCTTTTGCTATGCAGAAGTTTTGTGATTTGATGTCCCATTTATTAATTTTTGTCTTTGTTGCTTTTGCCTTTGATGTCATATCCAAAAATTTTTGCCAAGATCAATGTCAAGGAGCCTTTTCCCCATGTTTTCTTCTAGGAGTTTTATAGTTTCAGGTTTTACGTTCAAGTTTTTAATCCATTTTAAGTTTCCTTTTTTTTGTGAGTGATGTAAGATAGAGTTCCAGTAGCATTCTTCTGCCCAAGAGGCCCTTTAAATTAGTGTGATGATATGGCCCAGTTTACCTGAGAAAGTCCCAGTTCATGATTGATGCCCCAGCATAATGGTTATTAGTGCTCACTTTTACTTTTAGCGTATCACACTTTGGATGATAAATTAGATTCCACACACTTAGCATCCTCAGTCATTGGGAAACCCTTAAAGGGAGCCATAGACTTCACTTTAATCTATTCTACTTAAATTAACCAGTGTCCTCAGTCTCTAGATTTTCAGTTTCTGTATTACTTACCTTCCCAAATACTATGGTACACATAAATGTTTGTAAAGTAAATATACTGTGTGTTTTTACATATGGTAGAAGATATGAGTTACAACGGCACACTTGGTTATAGGGCAAGACCCAGAAATACCAAGTAACTCAGCATAGGAAGGTTCTATTGAATTCTTTATAAGACCTTGTGTGGTCTCTGAGAAATTTCATATTCTTTGAAATGCTGCACAGGCTGTTCTTTGATTATGCTAATTTATGTGTCAAATAAAGATGAACTGATATTACTTTGTATATTTTATCTTTTCTTTGGCAATTCAAAGGAAATCTGTTGATTGGCAATGCCAGGAGTTCCCTGGGTAAAATGTGAAATTTACCCCTGTACACAGAGTGTAAGGAAAGACCTAAGAAAGAGGCAGGCCACTCCAGATTGGAAGGAGGCAGGTTTAATAAACAAGGGAACATACAGATGACATTTGACTTGGGTGGTCATGAGACAAATAGATCTGATCTTTATATCAACCCACCCAATTCTTAAAATCTTATATAGAGGCCTTAACTGGGTTTGCTCATGCATTCCATTCAAATGATCTCAACAATATCTTACTCTTTCAAGATTATGAAATATGGTGTTAGATAAAAAAGACCCAAACTAGATTACTTAAGTACAAACTTTACCATATGCCATAAATGATAAAGAATGTACAAGAATTTAAGAAATTAAGAATTCATACATTTCCCTCTGTAAGGCATGATTCCAAAATTAGACTGTCTAGGGAAAGTGAGAATCTGAACGTATATTTGGAAATTTTGATGTAGATAAAAACTACTGAGAGGCGGTCCAACACAACATGTTTTATCCAAGTCTGGGAGGGAATAAGTTTCTTAGTTGCCTGGTTTTGCAGTGAAGCCTGGGTAGCCTTGATCTTTTCAGATAGGCTCTGTGTGAGGACTTGGTACTTGAGTAATTGGTGATAAAAGAAGAGTTTGTGATAATGGGACAGAAAGAATCTTTAGAGCAGCCAATTCTCCAAATCTACTATGAGGAAAGTAGCCTAGAAAACCCAAGCCTACCCAGAGGATTTCAGAATTGGTTGAGGGAAGTACAACCGGAATAAAATTATCTTTAACTTCGGGAAAGTACCCTGAGTGTACAGACCTGACACTTGAGTCACAGACATCACCAGATAAAAAAACAAGAGACCCCTGGGCGGGAGATGTTCTGGAAAGGAAAAGCTCGTTTCAACAGAGGCCAGTGAAAATAGTTAATAGCATGTATAAGACAACATGGGAGAAGGACAGGTAAGCCTCCCAGCAAATTGGATTATTCCACAGAAATTGCTTTCCACCCTATTCTATCAAAGTGAGTTTTAGACTTGAAGTGACTGAGTTTCTTGTATGTAGTAGATTGGTTTTTTCTGTCATCAGTGATGTGTGTAATTATGTCAGGAGGGAGGATTGTTAAATGTATGCAAATTTGTTAAAATCATACCTGCTCTACATACTATTTTTATTCATATATAATAGTGAAGGAAAGGCAGATTTGACTGTTTTTCAGAGTTTTGCTGATCTCTTTAAGTTGTCAGCAAATGCACTAAATTCATGCCCCTGGCACTTGAAATATATATTGTGTCTTTTGTGATGTCTAATACTTACCAAGTGCATTTCTTGTTAGATGTTTTCTGATATCTATTTCAAACAAGAAAATGAATAAATTCTGAAATTTCCCTTTGCCTTGCGGGAGAAAAAGAACCCTCCAGAAAAGTAATACAAGTTATTTTGTCCTGTGGGGAGAAAACATTTATTGTCATTTTAATAAAGATTCACTGTAATTACCTCAAAAACATGAAATTAAAAGAATATATATAGAATAATAAAAGGCAAAAAAATTACTAGATTAATTTCTATGAGATGTATACATTGTCTAGTACACCCTTCAGGGATATCTTATTCTGTAAGGGTCTGTGCATGTCATTGGTTTAGTCTATTTTGAAACTCTGTAAAAATAGATGTGAGCTCATGGAGAGAAAATGGTGATGCATGTTTTCTCACTGAGGTAATGTAAATGGTCCCTACTGTCCTGGATGCCCTTTTAAACTAGCTTTAAATATTTACTAAAGCCATCATTACTTAAATATTTCAGTAATATCTTGTACATGTAGTCATTTAATATTTGTATCAGGATTATTTTACCTTTGCTCTTCTTTAATAGTATTTCAGTGTTACTAGTGTACATTCCCGAAAAATAAATAACACTTTTTCCTGAGAACTAGTGTGACCCAAAATCAAGTTAATTGACACTCTTATTTGTCCATTTACCATGGAAAGTGCCAGAGTTTGAAACCATCACTTCAACTTTTAAATCCAGGACACAGCCTACTTAGAATTCAGTCCACATGAATTTTCATTTTGGTCTAACTGTCATGCCATTTAGAACTTTTCTTTAGTTCCAGTTCTCTCCTTTTTGTCCTAAATATAGTTATTAACAATGGACAGTTTTAACAGTTTACATGTTATGTTTGTGCACATATAGATTGATAAATTCTGCTCTTGCTCACAGAAAATGACTTGGAATGCATCAAAGAGACTAAAATGAATTTTAATAGGGATTATTTTCCTATCATTGGACTATAAAATATTCATCAATAATTCAAAAGCCTTAAAATTTCTTTAAATAATGAAGTGAAATTGTAATCACGGATTTAGATATGTAGACATGTATATGTATATATGTATGTATTTGTACATATATGCTTGTATGTGTATATGTACAAATACATACATATACATTTTATGTGTGTGTATATGCATACATGACACACAAATATATGTATGTATGTATACACACACATATATATAATAGACTCTGAACAAAACAGAAATTTAGTGAGCTTACAATTGTTAAAATTGATTGTATAGACAGGAAAAAAATATCTATAGAACTTGAAAATTAAATTTAGTCTTTATGGAAAGTATAATATTATGCATAATATCTTGAAATCATACTTATTCTTTTCTCTGATTTTTTATATATTTGAATACACTTCCTTATGTCTATTTTTCCAAAGGAACTATTCTTCTTTGAATAAGTTCAGAAATTGCTTTCTTAATTTAATTCTTCAAATGAACTCTAAAAAGTGAATTCAGTCCTTAATTATGCCAATTCAGCCTAACAAACATTTTAAATGTTTTACTTTCCATTCAATATTTCATTTATTTTACACATATGTAAATACAATGGATATTTGTATAGCCATTATTTGTATATCCATGGAAGGAGAATGAGTATTTGGAAATTATCTGGATCAGAAAAAAAAAAAAACCCTACTTAAATCTTTCAGAGTTCCTTACTCCTGTTTTGGACATTTATGAGGACTGCAGATGATCAAGAAAGAGATGAGGCAGCTGGAGGTATTCACTTTGAGCTGTGGGATCTGAAAAGTACATGTATTTTAAAGTGGAAGACCATTGGTAAGCCTAGAGCTAAAACATTAGTTAAATAAGCTGAGCTGCAAGATTTGATAAATATTAACAGACAGACAGACTTTTGCACAGGTAGGAGTGAAAAAAAATCTCACTCTACCAGGTGGCTTCAGGGCTTGAAGAACCAAGACTTAAAGGGAGAAAAAAATCCGATGATTCAGGAGTATCACTAAGTACAGCCTTCAGCTTATGTATGTATAAAGTTTTCAGCAATTATTTTATTTTTAGTTTTTACTTCGTTTAATATAGCCTATCCTTGAGGGAGCACGTGAAAGGTAAAGACACTGAGACCCATGCAGGAGTGAAGATGTTTCCTTTAGGCACAGTTAACACTTGGATTTTTGGATGGTCCCTCTATGTCTTCAATGAGTTTTAAATATTCTGTGTTATTGAAAGGTTCATATTATTTATGGCAGTATGCTACAAAGGAAAAACACAGCCTTTGGTACAAGAGATACTTCTGTCAAGATGCTGGCTCTGCTACTGCTCTCTCTGTAAAAGTAAGCAAGAGAATCTCAACTTCCGTTTCTTCATTGGCAAGGTGACAACATAGCACATCCTACCCATATTTGTGATATTAAATAAGATAAGGTATTCAAAGTCCACAGACATAGCAAGCATTAAAAAACTGGTCATTTCTCTATTCTTTAAAGTTACTTGGTCTGTCTAATATTAGACTTTGTGCTGCCCACGACTAACAAATGAATTTTATTTCCAGCAACAACAGAGATACCTAGCAAAGCAGGCTTCTGTGGAAGGTTTTGTAGTAATGGCTTTTAATTTGACACTTCATCATGTGATTTGCTTTGGCCAATGGGCACTAATAAGACATGACACAAGAAAAGACTTGTGCACAGTTTGCACACTGTAATTTGTCCTCTCTTACCACTCTGTGAACCCTGAAGCCTCCGTGTGAGCTAGCCTGGGCTAGCGTGTTGAAAAACATCAGAAAGAGGTAACCCAGTATTTTCCATCTTCCAGGCTGACAGCCAGGCAGTGACCAGACATAGGAGTGAGGTCATCTGGGACCAGACACCCCCCTGCCAGCTGTCACCTGGCGGTAGAAGCATGCATAATCCCAGCTGAGCCTGACCCAGATTAGAAGAACCTCTCTCTGAGTCCAAAGCAGTGCCAACCTGCAGAATTATGAGCTTGCAAAAAGGTTGACCTTATTGCCATGCAATTTTGGTGGTTTTTTACTAGAACAGATAAACAATAAATCTCCCAACACAGTTTTAAAAGAACGTATTACTTAATTGGCTGAAGACAACAATATGGAGAAAAGGGAGAAAGAAGAAGAAATTAAGTGAAGAAGAAAGAGAGGGAGGGAGAAAAGATGAAGGGAAGATGTATCCTGGATCTTGAAATTTTCCCAAGGATGAACAGAACACCGATTTGCCATTATTTTCTTCTCATTCACTTAATAAATTGGCATTCTGATGTAGAAATGTCAAATACATTAATTTAAGGGAGTGTAGGTGCTAGCTATGGGAGCAAAACTCTCTGGGAGCACCTTGAAAAGGCTTTTGGTCATAAATATACAGAGAACATGATTTAACACTGAAGAATATTTTACTATCATTAATTAGCATAGATAACTTACTCCATGCATCTAAGAACCCACCGGAAAAACTGAATGTCACGGTAATAATGAAAAGAGCAATATGCTCATTTGTGCAAAATTAATCTTCAAGAGAGCAGGGAAGTTGGAATAGGAAAGATGAATTGTGCTGGGACACTGGTGTATGCATATTCCTGAATTAATACTAACTATATTTCAACCTTTTCCAAGACAACACAGCATTCTAGAAGGATAAAATGGAAATTCATATGGCTCTATGGTATGCTTTGTATGCAATTTCCCCACACCAACAAAAGTAGGCCTTCTAGCTTTAAATTACAATCTTATACTTGATGCCATGTGTCTTGGTAAATTTTTTTAAAAAACTAAAAATGATGCTTAGTTTGCAGTCAAAATGGAAAATTGCAAACCACAGAAACTACATATTTTTCTCTGGGATAATGGGCTATTACAGATGGAGATGAGTCACATTTGTAGCACTTGGATGTTGTCTTTCACTCTACTAGCCTCATTCTGAAAAAAATTGTATTCAAAATTCTAAAAGATGTTAACATATACAAAGTATATCTAAAAATACTTTTTTCAACAAATGTGATAGAATTTATGCTTTTAAATTCTATGTTTTTTAAACATTATTTAAATTATTAATAATGTTTTTTTTTTTTATTATTTTATTTTTTTATTTATTTTTATTATTATTTTTTTTTATTTATTTATTATTTTTTATTTTTATTATTTATTAAAAAAAATAATAATTAAATTAAATTAATAATTAAAATAATAAATAAATTAATAATTAAATTATTAAATTAAATAAATTAAAAAAAATTTAAAAATTATCCACTTTTAAAATGGTTGCATCAGGAAGCTATATGATTATTTTAATAACATTGCCATTATTTATAATAGATATTGTTTAGAATTGTTTCTACAGCCCCAAGTTCAGGTTCAGTACTATTTACCAATTTGCTAGTGAAACAAGTTTTTTATCCTGCATACTCCCATATCCATGAACATGTGCTATGCATATTGATAGAACTAATGTTTAAAGAAACTACAATTAACCTCTACAACACATTAAACTGGAAATACATGGTTTGCTCAGGGCTAGGCTCTCAAGGATGACTTCACTCTGGAGTAGAGTGATACTAACAGTGCATATCCATGATCCCCATTCACCAGTATCCACTAGCTCCAACCAAAAGCATTGATGGTGGTGGTGACAGTCTCTCCCTGACAACAAACCATCACCTAGGGTCCACAAGTTCCTCTTTGCATCTTTTGTATTTTGACCACAAATTCATCTGATTGCTTCCCCTCTCTCTCTGTGCCACATTCACGGTGCTTTACCAATTCCACAAAATACAAAGAGGCATTGAAAATAAATCTCCTCCTTGTCTCTACAGTTGGATATAAAATAGAATGATCATGAGTTTGGGAATTAAACAGTACACCCTTCAAATTCTATGTTAGGCATCTGCTCCATGACTTCACACCTACCTTGAAATGTTATGAGGATTTAGAAATGTTGTCTACAACTCACATAGGGGCTTTGTGACCAAAGAGCTTTTCAATTTCACATTTAAGGAAACCTCTCTACCCCAAATACAAGACCATGATCAACAAAATTAAAATACAAATCACTGAAAGAACACAGTGCACTTAAAATTATAACTATCTTTAGATACATAATAGAAACCTAAAACAGTAATTGGAAGTGAAGTCACAGGTATATTGAACTCATATAAAAGCAGTCAGGAGAATATAGATGCTTTCATTCTGGGAGAAATTTTTGACTAATAATGCCTCAGTAGATTGCAGTATTCATTTCACAGGGAGTAAATTCATCATAGAATTTTTTTCATTATGTTGGCTGCCTTTCTTAGTACAGTATTTCTTTCCTGCTTTTTTAGTATTTTATTTGTAAGCACATATAAACATGGAGTTATGTGAAACAAGAAGCTCGATCTCATCCCATTATATGACATCAAGGCATGGGGTAATGTTTCCTCAATCATAAAATGAGTCTAAGAGGTACAAAAATGTCTGAGTAGTACTTGTTCTCTTTTTTCTTTTTCTTTTTACCAGTATGACTATTAAGAAGAGCAGACATGGTATCCTAATCAGAATCTGAATCATGACTAAGTACTGGCTCAGGGCCTGGATGTAGGATGTCTCTGCATTATTACAGAATGGAAGGCACTGTTGCCAGTAAGTCCTAGTGTGTGGGGGCTCGGGGAAAGCAACTTTTAAGCAGCAGACAAGGTGGCAGTTACAGAAGAGAGAACTCCTATTCAAGGTGAGCCTTCAAAATAAAAATATAGAAAAGGAGTACTGATACTAAATGCACACAACACACATGTGAAAAGCTAATTTACTCCTGTGAAATATAAATAATATAGCAATGTGATGATATCAACATAACATGCTCATATCTAATTGTCAAAAAAGTAACAGTGAATAAGAAAGAAAAATAAGCATTTAGGTATTTAACAAAGGAAAGAACAATCAAGTAATGATGGAATGGAAAAACATAGATACTGAAATTTGTAAAAATTAGTATACACAAAAATTATAGGTTGGACAGCATTCAAAAGAAAATTAGTATGTTGGAAGTGATCAGTGTTGAATTTACCCAGAATACAATATAGAGTTAGGATGAAAAGCTTTTTAAAAGATATACAAGACTTCTATAAAGAAAATTACAAATATTGTTTAATTACAAGGAATTGAATAAGTGAAATGATGAACCATCATGATGGACAGGAAAACTAAAACTAAAATTTGTAATTATAATAGCAATAACCCATCAGCAACAAGGACGATATTTTTGAGTGTTTACTAAGTGCCAGGTTGTGTTCTAGGTGCTTTACCCATATTTATTTAAAAGTCACAACAGGTTTACATTATGTACTCTTGCTATACTCATTTTAGGAATGAGAAAGCTAATGCAGAGATACATTGTTTATACATAGAAAGCAGTAGAATTTGCATATACATTCACTAGTCCTCATGGTCTTAAGTAGCACACCATACAACCTCCCTATAAATACGTGAATAATATTTCAATTTAATGTATGTACTAATTTAATTATGATGCAAAATTATCCTTTGTTACTTTTTTATTTTCCATTTATATAACAAATGACAGTTGACTTCTAAATTTCAGGTAAAACAAGGTAAATTAAAAGCAAAGGCAGTATTTGTATAAGAAAGGGTGATGACATAACATTATACTTCTTTGGGATTTATTTTAAAGTTACTTTGCCCATCATTAACAGCACTGATAAATTAAACTGCATTTCCTAAGTTACCTTACCTACTGGCTTTGGGCAAATGAATGGTACCCTGGAAGAACAAACAGTGGGAATCAGGGAAAAGATGGATTATTTCTGCTCCTTTTTCTCTGCTTAAAGGCAGCAAGTCCAGCTGTGTCTTCACCACCCCCAAGGTAGGGATGTCCAGGCACAATAGTTCCTGCTACCACAACCCAGGCCATACCCCGGCTCTGCCGAGGCTCCCTCCAGCCTCGGAGGTGGTAATGCCTTTCTGCTGTTGCTAATCTCTGGGTTGTTACACAATCCCCTTTGCCCTTTCAATTCTGTCACCTTTACAAGTAATTCCCATATTAAATTCATTTTGCTGAATTCTCTGGCATGCTCCTGCTGTCCTGATCAAACCCTGGACAGGAGAGCAGTATTAATTAAAACAGTATGAAATTGGCAAAGATATAGACAAATGGACATAAAAAGACCACTTATATGTGAACATTTGTGACAGAGTTAGCTTTATAAATTGGTCAGGAAAACCTTGACTATAAATTCCTTTGGGAGCAATTAATTTATCACATGCAGAAGGAAAAGTATGAAATTAGCTCTTGACTTCACTCTATGCATCAGTATTCTAACATACTGAGGACACATAGTTATGAAAAACTTTAATATTGTTAAAATATAGAGAAATATATTTGTTTTATAAAGAATCATCAAGATGATTCAAGAAATAAAGGATTGATAAAATTGCTAATATTAATATCTCATTATGAAAAAGATACATGAAGTTAAAAAAACAAAATGAAAGAAAATATTTGAAAGATTTTGATGTCAGTAATATATAATATAAAAGAATGTTTAAAATTCATTAACAAAGGACAATTAAATAGAAAAAGTGGGACGTGCACTCAGTTTACAAAAAGGGTGACTCAAGTGGCTAATAAAAATATGAAATGATGTTTCACCTATCAATAATCTAGAGTATACAAAGTAAAAGAGAATGCAATACTTTTCAAGTTTAACAAAATCATACAAAATGCTTAAACATTCTGTAGTATATGCCATGGGCAAAATAGGAGGAAATGGAAAATGAGATATTGGCACTGGTGAGATGTACATTTTTAGAACATGTTGGAAAGGTCTTCAGCTATAATTAACAAAATTAAAGATACACATATCCCAAGATCTAGGAATGCATTAAATCTAAAGAAAAATTTCCACACTTACACAAGGAAACATGTAAAATTTCAGTTGACACAGTGTAATGGAGAATTAGAAATATCTTGCATTTATACCAAGAGAACAATGGAAATACGGTGTGTGTGTGTGTGTGTGTGTGTGTGTGTGTGTGTGTGTGTGTGTATGTATTCGATACAGCAGTAAAAATTAATTACTATATTACAAGCTATATAACCTTGGGTTGATATTTTTAAAAATGAATTGAATAAAACTGAAAGAGTACAAAAAATATTCAGATGATAGCATTAAATTTTAAGAAGATAACCCAATGTTTTTACAATATACATGTGTAGTAAATTTATAATATAAGAAAGGTGTATACATTAAATTTAGAATGCTGTTCAATGTTAGGTTGGAAAAGTAGGAGGTGTGATAATGACCAGAGTAAAGAGGATTTTTTGAATGGATCCTTTTATTTATTTAAACAAATATATCAGAAAATAGGGAAAATTTAACATTTTGACTATATAGGTATATATATTTGCATATTTAGCACATAATACAATTTAACTTGAGTTTATGAAGTGTACCTCATATATAACCTATACTATAGAAAAAGAAAATTAAATAAAATTCAAAATGTATTCACATTATGTTTAAGATAAATTTCTGGGTAAAGGGATTATGAGTAGACATTAATTTCTTAGTTCCTGCTTTTTTCTTTTCTTTTTGCATTAAAATAGTGTCACATAAATTGTCTCAAATGTCATAGATAGGTATTTAAAGCTGTTCTTACACTAAGTAATACTAACACCCTTTGCTTCCTATGTGTTTTACTATAACCTCAATTTTTATCTCCAAAGTAAACTATACCTTTATCTTATTCATAGGAAAAACTGTTGAAATTGTTTGGTACCTCTCTTTTGATTTTTTTCCCATAAATTAATAGATTTGCAATTAACAATTCTTCGCAAAAATAGTAGACCGCAAAGGTAGTCAAATACTATGGTACACTCAAATTGCTTCATTAATCTATCTACTTCCAAATACAGTATTTTCTTCAAAGTTTATGTATATTTTACATAATGACACTTGATGAAAGTGTTAAAATTTAATGCTTGGTAGATCTTTGACAAATTAGATAACTTTTGTTTATTGTGTGATTATAAATATAGTGACAAGCTCCTTTCCAGATAAAAATGGTATGTTTCTAGAACTAATAAAGTAAATGTGTTTTTATTATTCTGGACTGTAGCAAAAATATGTACTAGTCCAAATTATTTAGTGTGTCTTTTTCTTCTAAATTTTAATAAGTTATCTTATCAAAAGCAGAACATATTTTCATATTTTATAGCACTTTTTTAATATAAATCTATTTCCAAGGAATTTCTCATAGATTTTATGCTGAAGAAATAATTTTACAATGAACTTAGTTAGACTGAATGACAATACTGCACATAAAGGACCCCTTTAATTACAGTATTTTTTTTTTTAGAATCTTAACTCAACAAGATCTACTGTTGGGTTTTAATGAATTGTCCTAGTGAATACAAATTGGTGCAGCCACTGTGGAAAGCAGTATAGAGGTTCTTCAAAAAACTAAAAATAGAAATACAATATGCTCCAATAATTTCACTTCTTGGAATTTACCCAAAGAAAACAAAATCTTTAATTCAAAAGAACACATGCACCCCTATGTTTACTGCTGCATCACTTACAATAGCCAAGCTATGGAAGCAACATAAGTGTCCATCAAAAAGATGAATGGATAAAGAAGAGGTGGTACATATACATGATGGAATATTATGCAGCTATATAAAAGAAAAGAAAACCTGCCATTTGAGGCAACATGGATGAACCTCGAGGCTATTATGTTAAGTGAAATAAGCCAGGTGAAGAAAGACAAATACCATGTAATTTCACTTATTTGTGGACTATAAAACAAAACAAAACAAAACAAAATGAAAAACTGAGCAGACTCTGAGACAATGAGAAGGGATGGGTGGTTACATGAGAGAGGGGTTAGGATGCATGGGTGGATAAAAAGGCACAAAAATCGTCAATCATAATATAAGTTGGTCATGGGATGGTAGTACAGCATAGAGAATATAGCCCATGATTCTGTAACATCTCCCTGTGTTGACAGATAGTAACCACACTAGTTGGCACAGAGATTTAATAATGTGGGTAACTGTTGAACCACTGTGCTGTATACATGAAACCAATAAAAGACTGCATGTCAACTATAAAAAAAGAGAATTACTCAGTAACATCTATATCATTTTTTTCTCTTAGTGTTAAAGAGAAAGTTTCTTTCGTATTTCCTTTCATTGTTTGGAGCTAACCATTTTTTAAATCATCTTCCAAAGGTTTATTTTTGGTCTGATATAACTGAAACTGAAATAGTCATTTTGAACCTTGCTTTCCACTATTTCTTCCGGTTTCCAGTTCTCATATCATATAAGCAAACAAGTAACACAAAGCAAAATAAAAATAGGACTTGATTTACCAGAAACTAACCTTAAAATGCTTTATCTTGTCAAATATCATACTAGAAACTGTGGAATCAAAAAATTTTATGTAGACATGGTTCCTGCCCTATGATGTTAGTGATACTACCAGTCTAGTTGATACTGCCTGTTTTTTAATGTATTGTGAAAGAATTTAAAACAAAATATTTATTCCTTTCCTAGAAATGGAGTAAGGCATTTGATTGTAAGGCAGTCAATTGAAATCGTCAGTACAGATAATCGAGAGGGGAGAGGGTACTTTAAAAGCAACTTATCAATTATTTCTCGAACATAAACTAAATATTTATACTTGTGTTTTTTCATTTTTACTATAACAAGATTAGATCTTAGGGTGTTTTTTAAAGAAAGAAAAAATATAATGAGCATAAAAATAGTGGGGGGAATACTTCAGCTATCTTGAGGTTAATTCTTAAGGGGTTTATTGCAAATGTGCAAATTCTATTAAAATAAGAAAAAAAATAACATATGGCTTGCATATTTAAATCCACTATTCATGTCCCTTTCCAGTAAGGCTGAGATAAAAATTCATTTTAACATGTATATGTAAAATAAATAAATGTACATATAGCATATATCAAATGGCTAAATACATATATGCACATATACACACACATATAGACTATACAGTTAATTCTTGAACAGCATGGATTTGAACTGTGCAGATTCACTTATATATGGGTTTTTTAAAAGATAAATATATTGGAAGAATTTTTTAAGACTTGCAATGATTTGAAAAATCTTTTTCTCTAGTTTACTTTCTGTTAGAATATAGTAATGATACATATAACATTCAAAATCTGTGCTAATTGACTGTTTATGTAATCAATAAGTCTTTTAGTCAACAGTAGGCTATTAATTGTTACATTTTTGAGAAGTCAAAAGTTAATACATTGATTTTCCACGGGGTTGTAGATGGATAGATAGATAGAGAGTGATTTGCACAGGAATGTAGATGGATAGGTAGATAACTTGCTAGTTAGCTTCACATTATTTTGGTAAATAATTACTTTCCCAAAGGAGAAAGAGCTGAGAATATTTTTAAGATAAAATTTTGAGGTGGGTATATGAATGAAGGTGTTCAAACTCCTAGAGCATAAATTAACAGTAGATATGTGGTGAGTTTAACATTTAGAAGGACTGTATAGAGTGCAACAGAGCTTCAGAGTTAACCATTCTAGTTATCAAACCTAAGTCTTCATTTCTTTGCCTGTAATGTGTAGATAATAAAATAATTATCTTCTTTAGCCTGTAAAATCTAGACAAGAGGCACTTTGATTTATTCAATACCACAGCCCAGACCTAGGACACAGCTTTGCACCCAGGAAGTGTTCAATAAACATTTCTGAGAAAATAAATAGCAATCAATGACTCCGTCAATCAAATGGATGCCTTTCACAGAGAAGTACTGAGTTGATTTTTGTTAACCACTTTGCACAGTGCCTACCATATAACAAATACCCACTAAACACTCCCTTACTATAATCAGTAATATAGTTTGTCTACCTCTAGACCGTAATTGGCATAGGCTTTATAAATTGCAGGGCATGCTCCCTTCCTTTATAAGATTTGAGGTATTTTTCATTTTAAATTGATTATGGGTCATATTAAAGATGAAACTTAATGTAAATACAGAACTTGACTCCTGTATATAAGCTATAAGTGGAGTGACAATGTGAATGAATGTAGGCAGAAAACAACAAAAAAGGTAAGGTATTCATAGAAATTAGCTCTCTTGTTTTAAACATTATTTAGGATAAAATGACAAATCTTTACAAAGTGTATACAAAATGTTTTCTAATGTCAACTTACGGAGTCTAGATTTCATATTGTATAATTAGAAATGACTATTAAGCGATTATATGTAACAAAAACAAATTGGTGCAAAATTATAAAAATTTTGCAGCTTTTAAAGCAATTTGACATTTTATGTCAAAGTTTTGGTATTTGACTTGCTGTTTGCCTCAACAATTCCACTTCAAAGAACTTACCCTTTGGAACTCATCTGATCAAAATTTAAGCTATTAGCTATAGTGCAAAAGCATTGCTTACATTGCTGAATCATTTAAATGACCTAATAATGAGCAGTTGCTGAACATATTATGGTAAGTCCATTAGGTAAACTGATTTGTGGTCGTTAGAAAGCTATGAAGGAGGTTGCCTAATGAGGTTGAAAAAAGTATAGTGGATGAAAGGAAGGAATTACAAAATATTGGCTGTAGTGCTTCTATAATTTCCATGAAATATATGTGTCCCTATCTATCTATAGCACAAATATTCATAGAAAATAGTTCGGATATGTTAATACACATATGTAAGAAGTTCTTTATGTTTATTTTATTTTTTAGATTTTTTTTTCTGGCTCAACTATGCTTTGCTTTTATAGGAAGTTTTTATAGAGCCATTTTAAAAGAAAGCATCAAGTGTCAGTAAGCAGGATGGAATCTAGCAGGGGGAAAGTGGAACGAGATGCTGGCGCGAAGTGAAGAAGAGTGTGATAAAGCCCGTGACTATAGTAAAGAGATCTGAATTCTATTCATCTAGTAGTGAGTTGCTGCGTTGAAAAATATGACGCCACAGAAATTTAGGGAATAGTTTTGTTGTTTTATTGTTGTTCTTCTTGATGTTGTTTTGCTCAATGGTTCCTTATGCAAACAGTTTAAATTTCAAATGACAGATAAATATTTAATAAAACCTTATATGTGGAGCAAAAAATATTTTCTTATCTAGATGAATAAGTACATATTTACCTCAGGGTTTTAGGAAAGACGGCTTATTTATTTTGTTTGTTATATTCTTGGTTCAGAAATATTTAAGGCTGAGTATAGAGACACATAGGATATAGCACAACATAAATTGAAATAACAAAGGTAAATAACAATAGTTCTTATAGTCTCAACAAGAATTTTGCAGGTCTGCTTCCTATAGCACCTTTTAAAGGGAAAGATGCCCATAACAGTGTGCAACTCAATAACATCAGTTCATTTTGCATGTGTTAAGGGAATTGTGGTGACAGAAAATAAAAAGAAAATTGAAAGGTCTACACACCTATTCCCTGTTTATTTGGATTTAAATATTAATTTTGGAGAACTGAGTGCAATAGGCTTTCTGTTATATATTGGTTCTTAAATTGTACTTTTGAAAGTGCTTAGTTTTGAGGACTGTGCCTAAATAGAAACTATTCTGTATTGCTCATTAAGTGGACACCGATACCTTAGTGGCACCAAATGAAATATTCAAATTTGACATACTATGAAAAAATCAGAGTAAGGAAAATCTATTAGAAAATAACAAATGTTTTACTTAACTTACCCTATTACTTGGCAACTGTACCATTTCAATCCCTGATATCATGACTATTATCATTAAATAATTCTTATTCAGGTGATTGAAATGCAGTGTGAAAGGAAGAATTGTTTAAACATTTCCACATGATTACAAAAATACCTGTTTTAGAGGTTGTAAAAAGAAGCAGTAAACACAAGAACTTTAATTATTGATAGAGAATTCCTTCCTTTATTTTAATTTCCATGAATATATGTAATTACATATTTAAATATGTATGTTTTGTTTATAATTTATTTATTTATGTGCCATTAGTAAGACTTCTGTATAGATTAAAGAGATGATATCCTGAAATCGATTTTCTTAATTTCAAGAAGCAGTATGTTTAGGGCCTTGAATTGGATTCTTGTATACTTTGGTCTCCACATATTCTACCATTCACCATGACCCTGTGCCTTATGAATGCACTCCTTATTTCCAAGATGCATCAATAGAGAGAGGAGGGGAATCATTATGGACAACTAGATCAGTTATTCAAAGGATACATCACTGTTTTGGAAATTAATAGTAAATGCATGAGAGAAAACAAAATACAATAAAAAAAGAAAGCCAAAAAGAGTTTCAGAATATGGGAAATGCAAGAATCGGAAGAAATGGAAGTAGCCCAACATTAAATTGTTTTACATATTTTCTTAGTACTGTAACAGTCCTCCTGATTTCTACTCTAGCTAGTTAGGGAACAGACAGCTCACTTTCCATGAAAAATTTAGACTTCCATTTCATGGTATGGATTTATTCTTAGGAAGCAGCTGCTCAGTTAAGGGCTATGTTTCAAAACAATCTTCCTTCTAGATTCTTTAGTGGAAGATGAGCTCTGAATTGAGCCACAAATGGAAGAAATTTGTGATTCTGAATTTCTATGTCAAGGAAAACCATCTATTCAGCTTTATGGTTCTCCCAACCTATTATCTTCTAATATACTCTATGCTTGTGGTTTTCAGTCAGGAGCAATTTTGTTTTTTGGGGAACATTTGACAACACCTGGTAACATGTTTGGTTTTCACAACTGGGGGAGAAGATCCTGGCATCTAGTGGGTAAAGCCAGGGATGCTACTAAAAATTCTATAGTATTCAGGATAGACCCCCACAACAAAGAATTATCTGGCCCAAAATACCAAAAAGAGAAATGCCGAAGTTGAGAGACTCTCCTTTATATTACATTTATTTATTTTGCATATATTCCATGTTTTCATACACTATGAAACCTATAGAAAGACGTACTTCTTGTATCAGTTCCTAGATCAGTGCCTGATATGGAATAGAGGGTCAAAAGCTAGTAATTAAGAGACTGAATGGATAGATGAATGAATGGGATGTTTTAAAATTCACACATAGGTATTCTTAGATAATTTTACTTTTTCCCACAGACTAATAGTTTTACATACATTACAAATAAATCTAAACAAAATATATCTAGGAAAAAAATAAAATAGTTTATTAAGATTTCAAGAATGGCATTTTAAATTAGTTCTATAATTTTTTCAGAGGGAACATCTTTAAAAATCATAATATTAAGGCAAAATGTAAATGAGCAAAAGAGTTTTATTAGCAACAATTAAATACAGCAGAAATTTTGTATTCAAATATTTCTGTACCTAGCTTGTTTTGTCCCTTTGATAAAGACTCATCCAAATTACACTTCTTTCTTTTCTCTGAACTACTTGAACACTTTTAGCCACTGCCACTCATATTAATGTTTAATAGTATTAGGATATATCCATGTTTTAGAGAACGGCAGCAAGTTTCATTAATACAGATATACTTTGGTAGACTAATGGTAAGGATTTTTGTCTTAATGCATCAAAGACAAAACATCGTATTAAAAGCTCAGTATTAGCATGACTTATCCTAATTTTTCATAAAGCACTTTGGACTTTAAATTTGGACATCTCTTAGAATTACACTGAAGGTTGCAAATTTAATGTGAGAGTCCCATTTCAATTGCATTCAGTATTTTCAATTCAAAAGTACTTGATTTTTCATCTTCATTTGGAAGCATAGAGCATGAGTGAGAATAGATGTATTGCCATAAAATCAAAGAAGTGTATGGGAACATGTTGAAAGTTTTGATCATTAAGACAGAAACTTTGAAGCATTAGTATCTACTTCATTTATAAAAGGTATCATTTTGAATTCTATTGTTCATTTTTAAACTATGGGTATAGATCCAAACTTGACTTGTTTTTGTGTCATTTATATACTATACCTATTATTTATTTATTCATTTATTTATTTACAATGACTTATTAAGCAATGATTGTGTTAAATTTGGTAGCTCCTTGGCAGAGGTGACAGTTTCAAAAAAATAAATGACATAAGCTTTGCAAAAGAACTTTTGTTCTAATGAGAAAAGCAGACACATACAGAACAGCATGTGGATTCTTGTATAATCACATGTTTACTCTTAAGCTTGATTCTGTTAATGAATTCTAATCATTACTTAACATTTTCCATTACTAGAGAATAAATCAAATTAAATATCAGTGTTTCTAAGAACTTTTATCTTAATTCCTATATTCTATATATTTTAAATGTTCTTGGGAAATATAGGTTGATTTTAATTCCTAGGTTTGGCCTAATATCTGCTTAGAAATATCTCTTTTTGAGTTTATATTTGTTATCAACCCCATTTTTCAATAATTAATTTCTAAATCTGCTCCTACATTTGACCTGTTATTCTTTGGTTAGTTCACGTAATCTTAGTAGGAATTATTGAAACAGGGAAATAAATGTCCTGGAGAACAAATAGTTGAGTAAGTGAGAATAGATTATATTGTAAAAGCTATCAGTTTCTGAAAAAATAGAATTAATACTAAAATTAAAATTTATATGAGTAAAATAGATATCAAAAGATTAGCTCAGTAAGAAGGAAATGTAAAAGACAATGTGTGAAAAATAATTTATATTCTCTAAATTACAAATCACTGATATTAAAAAAATTTTATAACTATGAAAAACAAAGATGGACTAGGGAAATATAAAATTGACTACATTCAGAGGAATAGAAGAAAAGGGGAAATTAGGTTATGTCTCATGGTAAAAATCAGAGAAGGGCTCAATTGTGTATCAGGAAAGAAGATGTAGTACACAAGTAAAATGAAAGGCTTTTCTTAGTTATGTTACACCAACGAGCCATGGAAGGAAATTTTGTCATCCTAATACAATACAAGACCATATAGATAACAGAAACACTTGTATTATTTTCTAGCTTTGTAATGGTTTCTATTCTTATTATTAAACATCTTGAATAAACATTAATCAGGATGTGAGACTAGAGATTGAGAATAAGAAAGAAAAATGCATTCGATTTATTATCTACCCTTAATCCAACTCTGATCAATTTCATTTAACCCAGTATTCTCAGTCCTTAAATTTTATTCCAGTACCCTACCTGTCATCATCCAAACCTGACTTTTTTCTTCCCATATGTGCTAGACTCTGCTAGTTATCAATCAGGCGATTGGCGTTTATATTTGCCAGGTTTCCATTCCAGAATAGAGTTGGGTGAAAGTGAAAATATGTAATATTTAAGAAATAAAAATAAAGCAACCACCATTTTGCTCAGAAGGTTCTTTTGCTAGAAGAAATTCAAGACTAATACAGATGTGCTAATGGAGTACAGATCTTAATCTTTCCTGCATTATTAAGAGTTCTTCTTTCTAATTGCTGGCCCTGTTGACATTAACAGTCACCCTTGGCTCAAACTAGTCCGTTTTCACCCCTTTTATGGTAAACTAAGGAAGGCAGAAGCCACAAAGAGACTAACACAAACCCATGATCAATAAAAATAAAATAGAGACAATTTAAAGAAGAGAGTACACTAAAAATAATAAATATCTTTAGAAATGTGACAGAAACTTACTATGTTAACCAAGAGTGAGGCCATAGTTAATAGATTCTTCATAAAAAAAACAGGCAGAAGAAGCTGGGAAATTCATCTTGAGGAGAAATTTTTACTAATAATGCTCCAACAACTGGTTGTATAAATTTATTTTAACGGGAGTAAATTTTTTTTTGTTGATTTATATGTGGATCTGACATTTCTCCCTTTATTATTATTATTATTATTATTTTTTTTAATAAAATGCTGAAGTGGTAGGTAGATGTAAGATAAAGGTAGAAAACATAGTTTAGTGTTGTAAGAGAGCAAATGTAGATGATCAGGTGTGTGCCTGTAGACTATGTGTTAATCCAAGCTAGACAAGGGCAATAAAACATCCACGTATGCAGAAGATTTCTCTCAGAACAGGGGGGGGGTGAGGTTCTAAGCCTCACCTCTGTTGATCCCCAATTTCTCACCTGATGGCCCCCCTGCGACTGTGCCTGTCTTAGGTTGTTCCTCCCTTGAGGAATCTTACCCGTCTCTGGCTAACCAGTCATCTTCCGGGGCCATACAGGGAAATGTAAAGTTGGTAAGTGAGAGAGAAGCCTTACTGTTTGAAAAGGTTAGCTTTTTACTTCTTTGCATATTTATGCCTTGTGGCTTCTATGCCCACCATTTGCCTTGAGGTATCTTTACCACTTGGAGGAATTATGATACTCGGTAAATTCAATATGAGGCACGAATTCTATTTTAGGGTAGTAATTAGGAAGGAAGAAGAAAAGCTATAAAGGTAGCAGACAGAAGAAAACATGGGGAGATTGATTATTTCTTTGACATATCTTCTTGTAGAGTAATTTAAGAATGTATAGGTTTTATACTACTAATTAAATTGCACACACACATTAACATAATAGAGAAACAGTTACATAACCAAAGTAGATCCATAATTACCAGCCATCTCCAGTGAGGCCAAGAAAACCATTAAGGCACCCAAGGCATTTGTGAAAATTTGTCTATGATATGATGGATATTGTCCAACTGTACCTGAACAGTCTGAAATAAATCAGACAAATTAAAACAGCCCATTCCTGGGAACTGTTCACATCCCACATGTTCTTTTAACAGTAGATAGTCTGTAGTTGTAAGATTTTGGAGCGCTACAACTTGCAATTCTCCTAATTATTGGTTGAGTTCCAACAGTGTAGATCAAGTCAAATTTGTTGTTTTACCGTATGCACAGGACAGCTTAGATATCTCCTTCTTCATTCCCATGGCAAGTCCAGGAACCAGTGGGATTAATGCAGCTACAACTGCAGCATCGCCTGGATCTTTGTTGAGGTTTTTTGATTATCATCTTCTGGTATGACTCTTCCAGAGATTGCTGATGTTGGAAGTTCTTCTTCATATCGTATCTTAGTTCATTTTCTGGGTAGCCAAATTAGGCTTTGATCCTCTGTATAAATACAAACAGACCCTTTGCCCACACTTTGATCTGCCCTTTATACCATTGTGTAGAACTCATTGGAGGTCACCACACAGGAACTACTGTTAGTCCATTCTTGAGTTCTGTGATTCCGCTGCTGTTTTGTTCCTTCAGTTTTTCCTTTGTTCTTATACACCACAGATGAGTGAAATCATTTGGTATTTCTCTTTCTCCGTTTGGCTTATTTCACTGAGCATAATACCCTCCAGCTCCATCCATCTTGCTGCAAATGGTAGGATTTGCCCTCTTCTTATGACTGAGTAGTATTCCATTGTGTATATGTACCACATCTGCTTTATCCATTCATCCACCGATGGACATTTAGGTTGTTTCCAATTCTTGGCTATTGTAAATAGTGCTGCGATAAACATAGAGGTGCATTGGTCTTTCTCAAACTTGATTGCTGTGTTCTTAGGGTAAATTTGTAGGAGTGCAATTCTAGGGTCAAATAGTAGTTCTGTTTTGAGCATTTTTATGAACCTCCATACTGCTTTCCACAATGCTTGAACTAGTTTACATTCCCACCAGCAGTGTAGGAGGGTACCCCTTTCTCCACAGCCTCACCAACATTTGTTGTTGTTTGTCTTTTGGATGGCAGCCATCCTTACTGGTGTGAGGTGATACCTCATTGTAGTTTTAATTTACATTTCTCTGATAATTAGCGATGTGGAGCATCTTTTCATGTGTCTGTTGGCCATCTGTATTTCTTTTTTGGAGAACTGTCTGTTCAGTTCCTCTGCCCATTTTTTAATTGGATTATTTGATTTTTGTTTGTTGAGGAATGTGAGCTCTTTATATATTTTGGACGTCAAGCCTTTATCGGATCTGTCATTTACAAATATATTCTCCCATACTGTAGGGTTCCTTTTTGTTCTATTGATGGTGTCTTTTGCTGTACAGAAGCTTTTCAGCTTAATATAGTCCCACTTGTTCATTTTTGCTGTTGTTTTCCTTGCCCGGGGAGATATGTTCAAGAAGAGGTCACTCATTTTTATGTCTAAGAGGTTTTTGCCTATGTGTTTTTCCACAAGTTTAATGGTTTCATGGCTTACATTCAGGTCTTTGATCCATTTTGAATTTACTTTTGTATATGTGGTTAGACAATGGTCCAGTTTCATTCTCTTACATGTAGCTGTCCAGTTTTGCCAGCACCACCTGTTGAAGAGACTGTCATTTCGCCATTGTATGTCCATGGCTCCTTTATCAAATATTAATTGACTATATATGTTTGGGTTAATGTCTGGAGTCTCTAGTCTGTTCCACTGGTCTGTGGCTCTGTTCTTGTGCCAGTACCAAATTGTCTTGATTACTATGGCTTTATAGTAGAGCTTGAAATTGGGGAGTGAGATACCCCCTACTTTATTTTTCTTTCACAGGATTGCTTTGGCTATTTGGGGTCTTTGGTGTTTCCATATGAATTTTTGAATTATTTGTTCCAGTTCATTGAAGAATGTTGCTGGTAATTTGACAGGGATTGCATCAAATCTGTATATTGCTTTGGGCAAGATGGCCATTTTGACGATATTAATTCTTCCTGGCCACAAGCATGGGATGAGTTTCCATTTGTTAGTGACCCATTTAATTTCTCTTAAGAGTGACTTGTAGTTTTCAGAGTACACGTCATTCACTTTTTTGGTTAGATTTATTCCTAGGTATTTTATTCTTTTTGATGCAATTGTGAATGGAATTGTTTTCCTGATTTCTCTTTCTATTGGTTCATTGTTAGTGTATAGGAAAGCCACAGATTTCTGTGTGTTGATTTTGTATCCTGCAACTTTGCTGTATTCCGATATCAGTTCTAGTAGTTTTGGGGGTGGAGTCTTTAGGGATTTTTATGTTCAATATCATGTCATCTGCAAATAGTGACAGTTTAACTTCTTCTTTACCAATCTGGATTCCTTGTATTTCTTTGTTTTTTCTGATTGCCGTGGCTAGGACCTCCAGTACTATGTTAAATAACAGTGGGGAGAGTGGGCATCCCTGTCTAGTTCCCAATCTCAGAGGAAAAGCTTTCAGCTTCTCGCTGTTCAGTATAATGTTGGCTGTGGGTTTATGATATATGGCCTTTATTATGTTGAGATACTTGCCCTCTATTCCCATTTTGCTGAGAGTTTTTATCATGAATGGATGCTGAATTTTGTCAAATGCTTTTTCAGCGTCTATGGAGATGATCATGTGGTTTTTGTCTTTCTTTTTTTTGATGTGGTGGATGATGTTGATGGATTTTCGAAAGTTGTACCATCCTTGCATCCCCGGGATGAATCCCACTTGGTCATGGTGTATGATCCTTTTGATATACTTTTGTATTCAGTTTGCTAATACTTTATTAAGAATTTTTGCATCTACATTCATCAGGGGTATTGGTCTGTAATTTTCTTTTTTGGTGGGGTCTTTGCCTGGTTTTGGTATTAGGGTGATGTTGGCTTCATAGAATGACTTTGGGAGTATTCCCTCCTCTTCTATCTTTTGGAAAACTTTAAGGAGAATGGGTATTATGTCTTCTCTGTGTGTCTTATAAAATTCCGAGGTAAATCCGTCCGGCCCGGGTGTTTTGTTTTTGAGTAGTTTTTTGATTACAGTTTCAATTTCTTTGCGCATAATTGGTTTGTTTAACTTTTGTATTTCTTCCTTGGTCAGTCTTGGAAGGTTGTATTTTTCTAGGAAGTTGTCCATTTCTTCTAGGTTTTCCAGCTTGTTTGCATATAGGTTTTCATAGTAGTCTTTAATAATTCTTTGTATTTCTGTGGAGTCTGTCATGATTTTTCCGTTCTCATTTGTGATTCTGTTGATTTGTGTTGATTCTATTTTTCTCTTAATAAGTTTGGCTAGAGGCTTATGTATGTTCTTTATTTTCTCAAAGAACCAGCTCTTGGTTTCATTGATTTTTGCTATTGTTTTATTCTTTACAATTTTGTTTATTTCTTCTCTGATCTTTATTATGTCCCTCCTTCTGCTGACTTTAGGCCTCATTTGTTCTTCTTTTTCCAATTTCTATAATTGTGATGTTAGACTATTCACTTGGGTTTGTTCTTGCTTCTTCAAGTGTGCCTGGATCGCTATATACTTTCCTCTTAAGACTGCTTTCGCTGCATCCCACAGAAGTTGGGGCTTTGTGTTATTGTTGTCATTTGTTTCTATATATTCCTTGATCTCTATTTTAATTTGTTCGTTGATCCATTGATTATTTAGGAGCATGTTATTAAGCCTCCATGTGTTTGTGAGCCTTTTTGTTTTCTTTGTAGAATTTATTTCTAGTTTTATACCATTGTGGTCTGAAAAGTTGGTTGGAAGAATTTCAATATTTTGGATTTTGCTGAGGCTCTTTTTGTGGGCTAGTATGTGGTCTATTCTGGAGAATGTTCCATGTGCACTTGAGAAGAATGTATATCCTGTTGCTATTGGATGTACAGTTCTATAGGTGTCTATTAGGTCCATCTGGTCTACTGTGTTGTTCAGTGCTTCCGTGTCCTTATTTATTTTCTTCCCAGTGGATCTATCCTTTGGGGTGAGTGGTGTGTTGAAGTCTCCTAGAATGAATGAATTGCAGTCTATTTCCTCCTTTAGTTCTGTTAGTAATTGTTTCACATATACTGGTGCTCCTGTGTTGGGTGCATATATATTTAGAATGGTTATATCCTCTTGTTGGACAGAGCCCTTTATCATTATGTAGTGTCCTTCTTTATCTCTTGTTACTTTCTTTGTTTTGAAGTCTATTTTGTCTGATATTAGTACGGCAACCCCTAATTTCTTATCACTGTTGTTTTCCTGAAATATGTTTTTCCATCCCTTGACTCTTAGTCTGTACATGTCTTTGGGTTTGAGGTGAGTTTCTTGTAATCAGCATATAGATGGGTCTTGCTTTTTTATCCATTCTATTACTCTGTGTCTATTGATTGGTGCATTCAGCCCATTTACATTTAGGGTGACTATTGAAAGATATGTACTTATTGCCATTGCAGGCTTTAGATTCATGGTTACCAAAGGTTCAAGGTTAGCCTCTTTAGTACCTTACTGCCTAACTTAGCTCGCTTATTGAGCTGTTATATACTCTGTCTGGAGATTCTTTTCTTCTCTCTCTTCTCATTCCTCCTCCTGCATTCTTCATATGTTGGGTGTTTTGTTCTGTGCTCTTTCTAGGAGTGCTCCCATCTAGAGCAGTCCCTGTAAGATGTCCTGTAGAGGTGGTTTGTGGGAAGCAAATTCCCTCAGCTTTTGTTTGTCTGGGAATTGTTTAATCCCACCATCATATTTAAATAATAGTCATGCTGGATGCAGTATCCTTGATTCAAGGCCCTTCTGTTTCGTTGCATTAAATATATCATGCCATTCTCTTCTGGCCTGTAGGGTTTCTGTCGAGAAGTCTGATGATATCCTCATGGGTTTTCCTTTATATGTGACCTTTTTCTCTCTAGCTGCCTTTAAAACTCTTTCCTTGTCCTTGATCTTTGCCATTTTAATTATTATGTGTCTTGGTGTTGTCCTCCTTGGTTCCTTTCTGTTGGGGGTTCTGTGTATTTCCGTGGTCTGTTCGATTATTTCCTCCTGCAGTTTGGGGAAGTTTTCAGCAATTATTTCTTCTAAGATACTTTCCATCCCTTTTCCTCTCTCTTCTTCTTCTGGTACCCCTATAATACGGAAATTATTTATTTTGGATTGGTCACACAGTTCTCTTAATATTGTTTCATTCCTGTAGATCCTTTTATCTCTCTCTATGTCAGCTTCTATGCATTCCTGTTCTCTGGTTTCAATTCCATCAATGGCCTCTTGCGTCCTATCCATTCTGCTTATAAACCCTTCCAGAGTTTGTTTCATTTCTGCGATCTCCTTTCTGGCATCTGTGATCTCCCTCCGGACTTCATCCCATTTCTCTTGCGTATTTCTCTGCATCTCTGTCAGCATGTTTATGATTTTTATTTTGAATTCTTTATCAGGAAGACTGATTAGGTCTGTCTCCTTCTCTGGTGTTGTCTCTGTGATCTTTGTCTGCCTGTAGCTTTGCCTTTTCATGGTGATAGGAATAGTCTGCAGAACTGGGACGAGTGACGGCTGGAAGGACTTCCTTTCTTGTTGGTTTGTGGCCCTCCTCTCCTGGGAGAACAGCGACCTCTAGTGGCTTGTGCTGCGCAGCTGCGCGCAGACAGGGTTTCTGCTTCCTGCCCGGCTGCTATGGAATTTATCTCCGCTGTTGCTGTGGGCGTGGCCTGGCTCGGGCTGCTGCTCCAAAGTGGTGGAGCCGTAACGGGAGTAAATTTATCTCGTTTTCTTTTATTATATTGGCTGCTTTCTTAACTTTAGTATTTCTTTCCTTTTTTTAAAATTTTACTTATAAGCATATCTAGACAGCAAACTTAGATGAAGCAGGAATCTGGATCTCATTGATCTCAGGAAGGCAACAGTCTTAAAGAATCAACATCCTGCCATAGATGTGTAACACCATGTCTCCATCACAGTCCTTCTCCAGCAGCTTGATGTGCCTGGCTTCTAGATTTCCTTGGAAACGTCAACTCTATCACCTATGACAGGGCTGGTTACTGACCTTTCTATGATCTTTCTAACCCTTTTTTCAGGTCTTTACTTTTGTAAATCTTTCAAAACTCTATGAGTGAAATAGTTTATTTCATTTTAACCCTTCAAAGGGTCCATGCTTCACTAATTAAACCTTGAATAACAATCCAATTATTAAACATTGTATCTATTAGTTCTATTATACATAGTTTCTTGTTCTGTAATAACTATCTTTTTATAATTTTCTGTTTTCTTAACTCAGTTGTAGTACTAAAATAAATTTATCTTTAATCAGCCTAAACATAGTTTTGAAAAGAAATGCCATAAAGTTTTCCAAATCAGATTATTCATCAGAATTACATAGGCAACTTTATCAGTTGAAGTTATCAGTTGATTTATCAGTGAGGTTAAATATCAGCTATGATTACAAACCACAATGGCATAGAATTATAATTAAATTCATATTATTTAAATAATAACAATGATGTGAATCAGGGTTCCTCTACTATGTAATTTGTATGTGTTTCTTAATCTCTCTAAATTTTAGTTTTCTCATATTAAAATAGCATTAATAATGCAATCTAACAGAGTAGTAACAGGGTATATCATGAAAAAAGTTGTTAGTTTGCCTTAAAGATTTTTACGATAAAATAAGCTAGTGATTGTGAAAAATAATACAAATTAGCTATGGTACAATAACAAAGTAAGTTGATGATATAATGAGAATAGCTGGATATAAGGTCAATACATAAAAATCTGCATTTTATGCATACTAAATAAGCAATTAGAAAATAAAATAGGAAAATAAAACAATTTAAAATAACATAAAATGCTTCAGATACATACAAATAAGCCTACCTAGAAAAATATAAAGTGCAATTAACCAATAGTAAAACCTAAACAAATGTAAAGTACATACTTTATGGATTGATAGGCTCAACATTAGAGAAATAGCATTACCCCCAAATTAATTAAATAGTTCAGTGCAATCTCAAACAAAATCTCAAGTTTTTTTTTTCTGTTACATTATTGGAAAGTTTGTTCTGAAATTTGTATGGTGATTTAAAGACCAAAGAATGACCAAGACAATCTTGAAGAGAAATATCAAAAGGGTAGGGTTATATTACTATCTTAAGTATAAATATTTATTACAAAGTGATATTAATTGAAATACTATTTTATGAGTTTTAAGATAGAAAATAAATCAAGGTAAAGAATAGAGTATTTAGAAACAGATTGACATATATGTGGACAATTGATATTTGAAAAAAATAATATAGTAAAAAGTAAGATATGTTGGTCATCTAATAAATTTCAATGAACATTACATATTGAAAAAATGATATTTTATACCTATTACACACATACACAAGTCAATTCCAGGTTCAATGTTTATGTAACTTTGAGAGGTAGAGCAATAAACTTCTGGAAGTGTCAGAGGAAATGTTTTCTTAAACTTTGTCAAGTAAGTATTTTTTAAACAGTAGCCACACACATACACATATTATCTACACATATACATGCATAAGTACACATACAGGAAAACACTGATAAATTAGATTACATTAAATTTTTCTTTTTATCAGAAGAGTGAAAATCAAGCAATGGAAGTGAACATAATTCCAACACATTAACTAAAATGTTACATCCATAACATATAAAGTGCTCTTATCAATCAATATTTTTAAATAAGAGAGAAATATCAACAGAAAACTATATAAGGTACATGCCAGATATTTCACCAAAAAGGATATCCAAATAAACAGCAAATATATTAAAAGGTGCTAAAACCTATTCATTTTAAAGTCATTTTTTATAGTAAAACATATAGTGATGTCATTATCCACCCACTAGGGTGATTGCTATTAAAGAGACTGACCATTACTAGAGTTAACTAAAAAGTGTCAGTTATTTTTCCACACCAAAATGGGTTTATTCAGTAACAGCAGACAGTTGCAATTTGAAGCAAGCAAGCTCTGGCAAGAAAAAACACAGGCATGTCTGGGGAACAAAGGAGAGGAATGCTTTTTTGTAGAAGGAAGGGGAGAGTTGTGGAGGGTCTGTTCTAAGCAAACACCCCATTGGAGTAAATGGAGTCCCACATGTGTAGCTTCCTACTGGCTGAGTTGTACCAATCTCTTACCGGATGGCCTGTTGCTGAGGGAGGCAGAACTCTTCCTTCCTGTTACTGGGTGGTTAAGGAGCCAAAACAATATGAGGTATAAGTTGCTCCTGACTTCCAATAAGATCTGTAACTGACAAGTTGGAGTCTTTTGATTCCATGTCAATGAGGTTTCTCTTTATTAATTTTCACTCTAGTCTTGAAGAGTTTGTGAAGCTATGGGACTTTAAGACTAATTAATGAGGCTGAATGATGGACAACCACTTTGCAACACAGGCATTCTTGTAATAGCTCAGGCAACAAGAATAAAAATACACAAATGGGACTGCATCAGAATGAAAAGCTTTTGCACAGCAAAGGAAATTATTAACAAAATGAAGAGGCAACCTGTAGATTGGGAGAAAATATCTGCCAATTACTTATCTGATAAAGGTTAATATCAAAGTACATAAGAAACTCATTCAACTCAATAGTAAAAAAAAACCTGACTGAAAAGTAGGCAAAGGAACCGAACAGACATCATCACAAAGAAAACGTAAAGCCAACAGGTATAGGAAAAGATGTTCAGTGTTGCTCATCATCAGGGAAATGCAAATCAAAGCCACAATGAGATACCATTTCATGTCCATATATGCAGGAATGGCTACTATTAAAATGATAAAAGATAACAAATGTTGATAAGTATGCAGATAAAAGGAAACCCTTGCACTCTGTTTGTGGGAGTGTAAATTTGTACAGCCATTATGGAAAATAGTATGAAAGTTGCTCAAAAAATTAAAAATAGAAATACTATCTGATTCAGCAATTGCTCTTCTGGATGCATACTCAAAGGAAATTAAATCAGTACTTCAAGGGGTTGTGTATGCCACCATGTTCATTACAACATTATTCACAATAGCCAAGACATGGAAACAATTTGTATCCATTGATGCATGAATAAATAATGTCCTATATTTTTCTTGTTTCATTGCAGTATTAATTTTGTGGATTTCAATAATTAGCAGAACTGTACAAAATATAGACAATGGAAAAATGAAATGAACTCCTTAGATTCCATATTTTTAAAGAATAGAGACAGAAGAAATAATATTGGTAGGAGGGATCATATAGAAAGTGATTTGGAATATTTTTCATATTTGGGTTAATAATTCTATCTCCTCTCCTAGAGGAAAATGGAGAATTAAATGCTTTCACATGAAGAACAGTAAAAATTGTATTCACTATTCTACATTTAACAAATATCCATGACTTTTCTATCCAGACTTCATGAATCTAACATTCCTGACTAATTCTATAAAGTTGTTGGCAGGCGTGGGTAAAACTGCAATATTTCCAGAATCTCTTGCCTGGTCTTGTGCATCTCCATATCAATAGGTGTTTCCAAGGGGTAGAGAGAAATAGTCCATCTCCATATCACTAGGTGATTACAAGGGTTGAGAGTGAGAGTATAACTAGACTGGAGAAGTTCGAGGGGGTTCTTTTTGCAGCTGGGTAGTAAGAGACACAGGTGAGTAAAAGTTGAAGAGTTATTATAAGAAAAAAATGGGGTTTTCCCACTTTATTTCTCCATTTGACTGATTTTGGTTTCAAAGGTAATTTACCCAAGGCTGGAAGAAAGACTTCCCCTCCAGACTTACATCTGATGGTAGTTGGCAGGACCTCTGAATCCAAAATGTGTCTTCACTTGGGCAGGCTGCCCCTAGAGATGGTAGGGAGATACCTGGACCCCCACTGTGCATGGTGGAGGGCCCCAGTGGCTGCAGTGGTGGAGGGTACAGCTTCACCTGGGAGCCCCCATTCGTGGGACTTCCTCTTGGGGAGCCCATCAAGGGAAATTGGTCTAGGGTAAGGGACATCCTAGATGAGTGGGACCTTCCCCCAGAGTTGGGGAAGGGTAGAGACACTGGAAGCTATGGAATTAGTCTTCCTATAAGATGGAAGACTGCCTAGAGGACCGGGTGGCCATGTAGCAGCTGGGATTACAGGATCTCTTTCCCTCGAGATAGTGGAAAGTGTTATCGAGAAGACAGAGAGACTTTGGCAGGAGAGAGATACACTTCAGCATTGCTTGGAGGAGCTGTCTGATGACCAATGGGATGCCCTGAAGAAAGAGAGACAGTTATTGAGAAAATGGGTCGTGCTCCTGGGAGAGACGTTAACAGTGAGGAAGGAGGCACCAAGAGAATCTGTGTTGCAGGAGGCCATAGGGGAGGGGGAGGAAAGAGCAGTGCCTTCAGCTCTGTAGATGCTAGAGGAGATTTTCAGGGAGGATGGGGGGGGTGGAGCCAAGGGTGGAGCTGTTGCCAAGGCCACCGCCCAAGACACCAACTTGTGCTGTATTAAAAGCCTGCCCAGTTGTAATTAAGAAAATAAAAACACAACAAGCATGGGCTCCTTCATGGGAGGAGCTGCCCCTTCCCCAGGTTGTGGAGCACTCCATGCTCTGCCCGATACTCAGGATGAGCTGGTAGACATGAGCATCCGGTTTTAGCAGAAGCTGTTGGAACCCCTGCCTACGTGGCTTTTGCGTCTGTGGGATGTGGGGATGAAAAACATTGACATGTAGTGTTCTGAAAAGTGTCGACTGGCTTCCCTGGTGACTTAACCTTCCCTCTGGCCTGTCACACCGCAGGGAATGAGACACTTCTGGATTGACTGATAGCAGCCATCAGGGCAGTTTGGCCTAATCAGGGTGATTTACCATACTTACCCACTAGCTGAAAAGTGTATGCAGAGCTCTAGCAGGTGTTACAGGAGCTGGGTGTGAAAAATATCACCTATAATATGGCCCCAAGGGTCACAGTGAGGAGTTGTTCACCATACGAATGAGAAATCCGGTGCTCCCTACAGCTCCCCCATCTCTCTTTGGGTCCCTAGTAAGGGCAACCCATAAGTGAGGCTACTTGTACTTTAGCAGATCTTGGGGAGGTTGAAACAATAAGGGAACAGAGGGAAGTATGGGCTACAACTGAAAGAAGAGGTGCAAAAGGCCCTGTGAAGGTCTCAAGGACCCATATGTGGGTTGATTTGACAAAGGCCAGGGTAGTGAAATAAAAACTTGACGGGCAGCTCAATAGGATCTTGTTAGAACTGTGGCACCAATTAAAGCCAGAGCAGCAGTTCCGGCCACTGAGGTCCAGGACACGGAAGTTAGAGGCAAAGCCCAAGTCTGGCCTGCATCCCTGCAAAATTTCCTGGGGGACAGTACTCAGGCTCTGCCTGAGTCCTCATCCCCATGGAAGGATGATAGGGCATCACAGTTCATGTGTATGTGGCGTCAAGGCCCCCAACTTGAAGCATGTAATGAGGACTCAAGGCCCCACATAGAATTAGCAATTCACTGGTCCCCTGTGCATGTACAACACGTCCTGGCACTGGTGGACACAGGAGATGAATGTTCTCTGATTTATGGCAATCTGAGCATTTTCCTGGCACCCCTGCTGTGATAGATGGCTTTGGGGGTAAGGCAATTAGAGTGAAGAAGTGCAAATCTCATTGTGGATAGGGTCTTTACCCCAGAAGGAGTATACTGGGTATGTTTCTCCCATCCCTAAATATATTTTTGGGGTAGATATCCTACAGGGCCTGTGGTTACAGACCACTGAAGGTGGGTTCAGACTGAGAGTATGTGTGGTAAAGGCAGATCTGAGGGGACATGCTCAGCCTCTGCATGTAGCTTTTCCTGTACCTCAGTGGGTGGCAAATACTAAGTGGTTTACATTGCCTGGGGGGCACAAGGAACTTGGAGAAACTCTACAGGAGTTGAAGAAGGTGGGCATCACAATGCCCTCTCATAGCCCTTTTAATTCTCCAGTGTGGTCAGTGAAAAAACCAGATGGCTCCTGGCGTGTGACCATGGATTACAGGGAATTGAATAAAGTCACACCCCCTTTGCATGCTACTGTCCCCTCTAGAGCAGCCCTTATGGTTACCCTCAGTCAGTAACTAGGGACGTACCATTATGTTGTGTATTGTACTCATGCTTTCTTCTCTATTGACATAGCAGAGGAAAGTCAGGAACAGTTTGCCTTCACATGGGAAGGCCGGCAGTAGACATTCACTGTCCTTCCACAGGAATACATCCGCAGTCCCATCATTTGTCTTGGAGTTGTAGCCCTGGACTTGGCCACATGGAAGAAACCACAAATGGTGTGGCTGTATCACTACATTGATGATAGTATGCTCATGTCTGATTCTCTTGCAGATTTAGAAAGGGCAGTTTCTATATTGCTGCAACATCTATAGGAGAAAGGATGGGCTGTAAACAGCAGCAAGGTTCAGGGATCTGGTTTGTCAGTACAGTTCTTGGGGGACAAGATTTGCCTATGCTGGTGTCATTAAATCATGTATCTTATTGCCCTTAAAGTTATTTTCTTATACAGTTCCTGTGGCCTGGACATGACCCCTGGCTCCAGCCAGTGATGATTGCTCTGAACTCCCTACCTGTTCAGCTACTGACTGACTGTGGAATGGTTTAGCTATGGACTTAATCTGTTGAGGACTTTGAACCAGCTGAATCCTCTGGCTTGAGGATTATCATGATTTTATTGCTGCTGTTATTGTGTCATTAGTCTGATTGCAGTGCTCCAGTTTTCTTGCACGGAGACCATTGTGGAAGGTGGGGTATGAGTAGATTGTGAGGTGAGATTTCCGAACGGGTGGGCTCTGAGTAAAACTGCAATATTTCCAGAATCCCTGGCCTTAGTGCATCTCCATATCAATAGGTGTTTCCAAAGGGTAGAGAGAAGTAGTCCTTCTCCATACCAATAGGTGATTACGGGGGTATAACTGGATAGAAGTTTGGTGGAGTCCATTTTTGCAGCCGGGTGGTTAGAGACATGGTCAAGCCAAAGTGGATGACTGCTTCTAAGCAATAAATGGGTTTCTCCCACTTTATTTCTCCCTTTGACTGATTTTGGTTTCAAAGGTAATTTGCCCTGGGCTGGGAGAAAGATTCCACCCCTCATCCCCTCAAAGTTACAACAGGTCATTCCAGGGAAGAAACAAGGATCATTGTTTTTTAAGGGTGAAACACAAGTCCTGTGTTTTCACCTTAGTTAGTCTCACCAAACTTGTAAGGCAAATTTTTCACCCCCATTTTATAAATAGATAGTCTCTATTTTTTGCCCAAGTTTAAACTAAAAATGAATTGCAGAGCCTGTAGTTGAATCCAAATTTGCATGATTCCATATCAAGAGTCCTTTCTGCTCTGCTGCACTTGATGCCAAGTGTAGGAGAAAGAGAGCAGAAGAAATTTTCAGGTAACGTACCCACCTATAGAAAACAGGATGGCCTCAAAGGAAAGGACAAGTTTAAACTTGATTGGGAATAAAATGATTGTTGAAATAGAACATTAAAATATTCTAAAGGGCATTCATCCTTCTAGATTATATATTCATACATGTAATATAATTTTTATAGCATCTTTAATAGGTATGTTCAATTTAAGGAATTTAGCCTTACAGAAAAGTATACTGCCTAATTCTTAATTGGTCTTTGAGGAAATTCAAGTTCATTTTAAAGATTTTTGTTAAAGTTTAACAGAAAAAGTATTTCAAAGGCACATTTAAAGAAAGAGAAAGCAGTAGTAACTGCATCAATTTGTGTTGAAACAGCAAGATTCCTGTTAGACCTCAGAAAATTATATACTTTATCTTATAGACAATAGGACAAAGAAGCATCTCTTTCAAGCAAAATGCATAGGTTAATATAATTCAATGATGAACCCTTAGATGTTGTTAAGTAAAATCAAAACTGGACTTAGGTAAAGAGATTTATTTTATGAATGTTTTATTCAAAAGAATTACTGCAATCAGGAGAGGAGGGCTGTTGCAATAGGGAGTCTCACAAGAATCTCTAAGGGAAGGCAAAAGAGCATTGTCTGCTGTAGGGAAGAGCAAGTAAGGCTAGAATGAATGGTAAATAGGGAGTGGGAGGCATGACTGGAGGACAGTTCATCAGGGGATGTCTTTCCTTGTGGTCAACAGAATCTCTAGAGAGGCTGTTAAGGGTAACCGTATGCTGAGGGTGGTCAGAATTCAGCACCTTGAATAAAAAGAAAAGCTTAACTAAGGTTTGTTCAAATCAGTTAATAACACTTTTCTGACTTATCAGTGGATCAACAAGTCAGCTAATCTTTTATGAAGCAAAGATATGGAATATAGAGGGTGTATGTCTGGCCTTGTCATAAGTAAACAAGGAGATTCCATGAATCTTATCTGTCATATGGAGAAAGAGTTGTTCTTTTCAGTAAACCAGTTCTTGGAACAAAAAAGAAGAGTTCTTAATGTTAATTCTTTCCAGGAGCATAGGATTCAGCCTAGCAAAGCATTACATTGTTGTAACTCTGGGGAAAATCCCAGGGCAAAATACGTTTGAAACTGAAACCAGTTAAAGGGAGAAATAAAGTGGGAGAAACCCATTTATTTCTTACAAGCAGTCGTCCAGCATTTCTCTCGACCTCCTGAGAGGAAGAGAGCTCCACCCAACCTCTCCCGTCCAGATAAGCCCTTGCTCACCTTGTTAAACAGAGATTCAGAGAAGAGTTCAGAAAATTAAAAAGAAAAGAAGTAGGTACAAAAAAAAGGAGGAGGAGAAAGAGGAAGAGAGGGAGGAGAGGGAAAGAAAACAGAACCCTTCCACACTGAAAATAATAAAAACAATAAATAATAGTTACCAACTCCAGTGTGCTTAATTTTTGCCTGGTCTTGGTCCCATACTAAGAACTTTACATATCACTTCACTATCCAAGCTTCCTTCGATCTTACGGCCTGCATTAGAGGACTCTTGGCTGGGGATAACTCCCACAATAATACCTTCTTCCAGACCAGGCACCAAAAGAGCCTTTCATTTCCAATTCTGAAAATTGCAGGGAAGCTAGCCACTGAAACAACCTACTTTAAATACCCTCCATTGAACAAGTTGACTAGAGACTAGGATTTGGGGTATCACTGCATAGGTAAAGCCAGTTGAGTCTGATACCCATTCCTCAATCTACTCTGAAAGTTTGCTTTGTTATATTGCTGATTTAGCTGTAACCTTGAAAGTACTGAAAAAAAGCCATTTCCATACAGATTCCAATATGGTGTGAGTGTGTGTGTGTGTGTGTGTATGTATGTGTGTGTGTATAGAGAGAAAGAGACAAAAAGAGTGATAACTGTAACTGTCATATGTAATGTAAACGTAACTCTCATGCTATTCAAATACTTTTCACTAGCACTCATTGTTTTCAGTTTAGTCTATTACACTATTAGCTTCTCCCTATGTCTTCTGTTTCATAAAAAGTTGATGAATGTAACAGAGAGGTATGCAATTTAAGACTGATGTTTTCTCACTTCCACAGAAAAGTGATAGTCATTACTGAAGATCTTAAAATGTTTAAACATACAGTTTTAAATAGATCACCTCAACATATGTTCACACTCCAAAGAAGCCTATGGAAAATTATTTTTGCAAGTTAACTCTTCTAAATCATGGTGGTAGATTTATTCTGAAAAGAACTGCTTTTCTAGACAATATTAATAACCAGAAAACTTAATCTGCTTCATTGGAATTGTGGTTAAAGATTAAAAAAAAGAAAAGAAAAGAACTGCTTTTCTTTCTCTTCCTCTTTAAAGATCTCTATCACAATTTTACTGGGAATTTCAAATTCCAAATTTGGTGTACAATAATATCTAATAAGCACCAGAAATAATGTCTTTGCTGGTTAGTACTCTGCAGCAAATTGTCATTTTAATATCATGTTAATTCATAATTCTAAAGTTGTGGAAAGGAAACAAGAATAATAAAATCTTGAACTTAGAAGACAACTGAAGGTAATATATGTTATTACTTAATTGAAAAAGAAGCTCACATTTTGAAATTTTAATATTTTTCATGGTTCTACCAATTCTCGGAACCAGAAATAGAGCCTAGTCCTTTAGATTAGTATTCCAATATTTTTCCAACACACATACTATTGCTTGAGTTGAATTAATTTGTAAAGCAATCTCTAAAACAAAAATTTCAATGTCAAGAAAGGTCTTTGAGCTACCCACCAAATCATTTCATTTATAATAGCATTCCTCAGAGTGAAATTCATTATTTTCATATTTTTCTCTTTAAACCAGTAATAACTAACTCTGGAAATTTTCTAGAGAAATATTTACAGATAATGATTTAAAACCAAGGGGGAAAAAGAGAATGCATAAATAGCAAATATATCATTCTTTATCTTACATTTGGGTATTAGGTGTAGGGCCAAGTATTGAAATGCACACACAAAAAATTAGGATATCGTCAGGAAAAATAAAACAAATGACTGGAAATTTGATTGTCCCAATAATGGAGAATATAAAAAAACATAAATAAGCTACCAAAAACATATTAAAGCAGAAATAATTTTAGTGTCTTAAAAAATAAGCTTGATATTCTTAATGTTTATTTCTATGCAGAAGATTGGTATAAAATCAAGTGATGAGTATGAGGGGGTAAAGATGTCAGGCAAAATGGCCAAAGTGAAATGCAGAGGTTATGTGAGGAAAATGAGAACCATCTACTAGGAACTGGAGGATTAAGAATGGATGAGCTTGGATGAGTAGAGTGGCCTGAATCATTCCCTATTTTTTATCTTCTGTTTTTAACTTTCTAGCAATCATTTACTGGACTCTCTCTCAGTGCTGCAACCACATTTGTTAAAAGTACTCCCTTAATATTAATTTTAATCCATATTCAAAATATGCAAAATCTTTTTAAATTTGGATCATGCAATTTCTTAGTGTATCATATGACTTCAGTGTATGTGTTGCCTTTTAATTTGCTAGCGTAATGGTATATATATACTCCAAGGACCATTTCATTAATTTGCTATAATTCTAAAGCATAAAGGGTGGGAAAATCTATCTGAAGAGTGAAAGGCCAACATTTTGGTGTTCAGTTTGTCATTCAATATTTTTTAACTTAAACCAATTGTATTTTACAATGAGTTATGACTTCACAGAAAATTTTAAAATGTAGATGGTTGATAAAAATTAATAATTATATTTTTGATATTATTTTATTTCAAAGGCAGTTTACATTATGTACTCATTTCAATTGACTTTAATCATAATTTCATTTGACAAATGAAGCAAACTGAATTTTACGGAGATCATGTAACCAGTAAAAATAACAGGAATAGGAAAATTTAGGATTTAAATAAAAGGTGGTCTGACCATAAAAAATTAGGCTCTTATCTATTAAACTTAGATACTATTTTCATTACCATTAGCCTGTTTTCTAAAGCAATCAAAAGAAAAAGATTATGGATAACAAAATTCTATCAAAGCAGTTTTTAATTTATCCTTATAACTACCAAAGTATTTTGTCCCTATTGTGTAATTAAAAATATATATGTTAAATGAGCATAAGTACTTACTTAGCATTCCAACTTGCAAAACAGTAAGTGACCATAGACAAGAACCTAGGTTCCTGACATTGTATTTGGTGTTATTAGCCCAATGCTAATTTAAAATGGGACTTGCTTGAGGCATAGCTTACTTGGATTTTTTAAAAGGATTATTTTTCAATACAGTAATACCTGTTTTTAAGTACAGTGTTGCCTATTTCTTCAAAGTATTCAAGAGATGAAACTGTCCTCAATCCATTCACTTAACAGGTAATAATCAATCACTTATTATATGCCAGGTACCTCCTATGACTTGGTCATGTAATCATAAGTGTAAACCCATGAAGCAGACAATATTTTACCCAATCATACTGCCGAGGGCATTGAGGATCAGAAACATTGAGCAAAACAGCCATTACACACAGCTAATAGATGAGTAAGTATTTAACCCATTTCCCTTGAGTGTTAAAGTGGAAACTCTTTATCAGACTTTATTCCTGGAAAGGTGCAAATAGGAAGACTACTCAGGAGATTGTTTGGATAGTTCAGATAAGAGACATGGTGTTCTGAACTAAGATACTTATCATAAGTATTAAAGAGAGTAAGTAATATTTAGGAAATAAAGGAACACAAAAACTTAGAAAAGAGATGTGAGGACTAAGGGACAGATAACAGTGAAAGGTTTGTTAGATAGGTTTAAGTAGATAGCAGTGTTGATAAATTATATTGAGTATGAAACAAGAAAGAATACTTACAGAGAAGACATGAATTCACATTTTGATAGTTTAAGTTTGGGGTTCCAGAGGAGGAGAGGGGTTTCCATAAACATGGAGGGGATGTAGGAAGGAGATATAAATTTGAGAACTATGACCACACAGAGAATGGATTGTGGCATGGATTTAGTTGGGATCACCTAGGGAAATGTTAGAATGAAAAATAATTTGGCTTTGGATGGCATTCTATAAAACAAAAATGTAAATGATGGGCCAAAGCATAACACAGGTAGTCAACAAAGGGATGCTAGTTAGAAAAAAAATTTATGATATGTTACTAGCAAGGGAAGTAGAGAGTCTCAAAAGGCAGTAAGCAAAGGTGTCAAATGAAGCAGAAAATTAAGACTGAGAAATATCCTTGGGATTTGACATTCACTCCTTCTATAAATATATACTGAAAATCTACTATGTGCTGTGCAGAACCAGCACAGAGGTCAACAAAATAGACATTTTCATCAAGGAGATTACAGCCTGGTAGGGAAGAATATCATAAAAGAAAAAATTATAACCCTTAATCATGGTGAATGCTAAGTAGAAAGAGAAGAGAAGAGTGGGTATAGAGAATAACAGAAGTTCCCTAATTTAAATTTGAAAGTTAAGACAGCCTTCTTTGAGTAAATGACATTTAAATTATGATCTGAAAGATGACAGCTTAAAAATGACCCTAGGGATTATATTTTCAAGGAGACATGAAAACTAAATTCAGATTGCAGTGGGCTTAAAAATTAATGTTACATGAAAAGTTCAGTTCAATTCAAAGAACATTGAAGATAGAAAAAGTAAACTTAGTAAAGGTGATCTGGAGTGTCAATGAAGGTTGGTTTCACCTAGTCAATGAGAAAGTGCAATTAGATCAAAGACTTAAAATGAGGGAGTTAGCTTAGTGGATACTAGAAAGAAGTATCTTCAAGGAAAAAAAAAAAATCTTTATCTAAAGCCCTCAATTAGAAATGTGTGTTCAAAGAACTGGGTAGAGGTGAGTACAGCTGGAGTAAAGACAGAGGAATAAAGTAGTCTGATTTATATTTAGAAAGATCATTTTGGCTGCTATTTTTGAGACAGACCTCGGAGGGCAGGGGTAGAAGTGAGGAGACCTCTTGGGAAGCCGGGCAAGAGATGAAAAGAACTTGTACCAGAACAATAGTAGACGAGGTGGTGAGAAGTAGTCACATCGTGTTTATATTTTGAAGACAGAATCAATAATATTTTCTGATACAGAGGATATAGAACATTTGAAAAAGAGAAGTAAAACTAATTCCAAAATTTTAGACCTGTCTAATCAGAAGGGTGTAGTTTCCATTAGATGGAACATGGACTGAGGAATTAGAATTTAGGTCTAAACATGTTGGCTAAAAATATTAAGCATGGCATTTTAACTACAAGACTTGAGCTTAAGAAAGAGCTTTAGGCTAGAGATTTGGACATGGTAAACAAAGTGTCACATAAAGGGATGGAACAGCATGAAATCATCTGGGAGAATGCTTAGCTAGAAAACATAAGAAAACCAAGGGTGTCAACCTGGGGTACTTCCTACACTCAAGAGACCACCCCAAGATGACTGGGACCAAGCAGCTGTACAGGTGAAAGAGAAAACAATGCAATGTAAAGCCGAATGGATATCTAGGAGATGGAGATGCCAGTTTGCCAAATGTTGCCAGTAAGTCACTAAGATGCGATCCAAAGATGACGCTTTAGATTCTGCCACATACAAGTCACTGATGACCTTGATGGAGAGGTTTCAGTGGGATGATGCGCGCAGCATCTTGAGAGGACTGGATGTATGAGAGAATAGTACAAAAGGAATGGAATACTGCAAGTTTAGAAAAATGTTTCAAGATAATCAAAGTAATAGGACAATATTGTTTGTTTTTAAAGATGAGAGACGTAACAGTATTTTGTCTGCTGAAATCAATGATCTAAAAGGGATTAAAAAGTTGCTGGGGCAGAGAATTATTGGATGCATGTCTTAGAGAAAGTCAAAAGGAAGGAATCTAGTGACCAACTGGAGGGTGTGAGTATAAAAGGGACCATATATACTTCATTTGTTTTATATAATGGAAATACTTTAAAAATGGTGGAAAGTGGATTATTGTTTGAATAAAGCCAAGTCTGTTCATTTGAATACTGTCTACAGTTGCTTTCACATTGCAAAGGAAGGCTTGAGTGGTTGTGATGGACACTGTGTGAAGTGCAAAGCTGAAAACATTTACTATCTGTCAGTTTATTGAAAAAAGTATGCTTATCCCTGAAATAGTGTACTATTCTTTTCAGAAAATTTACTTGGCAGTGGGGGAAGAAATTTGATAATATTAATAAAATAAATAAATAAAAGAGAAAAGAATTTTGATGGTAAGCAGGGATGATAGGAGGTCCAGAAATTATTTTTTATTTTTTTTCTTTTGCTTATATGATTGTTTATAAAGGAAAAGGAATCAAGTTGATGGATGAAAGGAAGAACTGGGAGGAAGAAATTGAAATACCAAGTACAGGCATACTGTTATAGTTCGCTTATTGCTTTTCAGATACTGTGTTTTATTACAAATTGAAAATTTGTGGCAACCCTGTATTGAGCAACTATATTGGCACAATTTTTCCAGCAGCATTTGCTCACATTTTTTGTCTCTGTGTCACAATTTCATAATTCTTGAAATATTTCAAAATTTTCATTATTATTATACTTGTTATGGTGATTTGTGATCAGTAATTATGACTCACTGAAAGTTCAGATGATGGCTACTGTTTTTTAGAAATAAAGTATTTTTTAATTTAGGTACATTCATTTTTAGTCACAGTGCTATTGCACACTTAATATAGACAACAGTATAGTGTAAACATGCGCACTATGTTTCACATGCACTGGAAAACCAAAAATTTGACTCTCTGTTGCAATATTCATTTTATTGAAGACGTCTGGAACCTAACCCACTTATATCTCAGACATATGCCTGTATACTGTTAATGAAGAGAAAAAGAAAAAATTCTACAAGAGTCCACAGATACTAGGTTTTTAAGGCAAAATAGCAGCAGCAGATAGATTTTATTAAAACAATGAAGGGGAGGAAACCAATGCATGCCTCATACCTATACCCTGAGGTTTTCCCTCATGTCTCATGAGATAATTTCTGTTATAAATACCCATTGCCATTGATTTATTTATTGTTTTAAAGATGAATATTTATCGATGTGGTTTATTAGAGTAGTTTTGAAAAATTATATTTATTTTACCCCTTTGTGTGCATATTTGATATGATCCTCATCATCCAACCATATATTTGGGGGAAACCAGTTCAATATACAATACATATTAGATTTAAATGACTTCTTTATGGGGTCAAAATGGGAGATCAGAAATCTGAAGAGAAAATTGCTCATTTGTTAAAAGGAAGTGTCCAGAAAACAGACAATAGATGAACAAATCCTTAAAGAAGGTATTTATTCCCAAATAGAAAGACAGAATTTATTTTAACTTGTCAGACTAAATGACACTGCTTCCTTCCTAAGAAGGCAATACCTGTGCTTTCGTCTCCAATGGATACCTTTGGAGATGATACTGGATTAGCCCTCTTAACCTTCTGTCAATCTGTTGATAGATTTCTGACCCTCAGTTCACTCTGAATATCGGCAGTTCTCATGTACACTGAGAACAGATATCTGGCTTCCAGTGAACTTTCTGGTTTTTCCATGTTTATGTCATGTCAGTGCTGTGACACTTCTCACCACACTGTAGAGTGTGTTGCTTCTCTTATCTTAGACCCTGGTTGGCATGACCTTTGAACATGCCCTGGCAGAGTGTAAAGGTCAGAGGATACTAGCTATCAACTCAAAGCACTTGATTTAAAAATAATAATATTAATACCTGTGCAATAATCTAAGCAAAGTGGAAACTTGTTGAACTAAGGGCATGACAGTGTTACACTAAGAAGATGGAAGGTTTGGAGTATTAACAACACTAGAACAAGTAATGAAGGAGACAGAAAAACAGAGTGATTTGTGCAAACAGAAGAAATTGTAGTATCTTATTTGTCATTTTATTTTCCTTTCTGCTAATCATCTTCTTGTGTTAGAGTATCTCTTCCTAGCAACAGTCACTCTTTTGCGCTATTCAATTCTGATGCATACTCTACACTCTCCATCTGCTTCATTGTGAAGATGCTTCTAAGATAGAAGAATCTCAGTTTGATCTATTTTCTCTCATTTATTTGGTTTCTGACCACAATCACTATGATTAACTCTAACAAGTCTCCCAAATTGTGTCACTTGGAATTTTCTTTACCAAAAGGTAGAAGATATTCAAAATTTCTATGAATATTACCCGGAAATTCTACTTTATCTAAATTGTCGGTTTCATATTCAGGTTTGAAATCTATTACTAACCATCTTAGAAAATGTTCATTGCCTAATTATTTCCTTGTCTGGAATGTATATTTTTATTTATTTTTATTTTATTTTATTTCACCCACCCAATCTAAACCCTCCCCTTTGGTAACCACCAATCACTTTTCAGTGTCTCAGAGTCTACTGCCCATCTGTTTATTTTGTTTTGTTTTGTTTTTATATCCCACAAATAAATGAAATCATATGGTATTTGTCTTCAGTTGACTTATCTCACTTAGCATATTACCCTCTGCATTCATCAATGTTGTCACAAATGGCAGGATTTCTTTCTTTCTCATACCTGAATATTATTCCATTGTATATGTGTACCACATCTTTATGCATTCATCTTTTGATGAAAATTTGGCTGCTTCCTTATCTTGGCTATTGCAGATAATGTGCAGATATGCACATAGGAGTGCATATATCTTTTCTAATCAGAGATTTGTTTACTTCAGGTAAATTCCTAAGAGTAGAGTTACTGGGTTGTATGTTATTTCTATTTTTAGTTTATTGAAGAGCCTCTATACCGCTTTCCACAGTGGCTGCACCAGTTTACATTCCCATGAACAGCATACAAGAGTTCTAGATTGTATATTTTTAAAGAGATCTTAGAGTTAGTTTAGAAGTTTACATTAATTCTAGTGTAATGATATTTTTCACAGATGCATTTTGTTTGATTCATAAGGGGTTCGATTCTGGTCACTTATTGTGGTTGCTTTTAATTATTAGCTTGCCTTATAAGTCAGAATGCTGCATGCCAAATACAGATTTTAGATTTCTCTTGAAAAATCTTGTCTATTCATCAGCATAGAGCTCACTTTCCTTCAACTAAACAATAAACTAAGGAAACAATGACTGTCCAATTCAGAATTCTTATGTTCTATAAAGAGTGCCCAGAACTGTGTATTTTCCATCTATTCAGCCAAACCTCATTTACGTTATCTTCCTGGTTCCTTCAGGCTCTTGACAATCAAATATTTTATAATCTCTTGCAGGGGCTTTTTATATACTGTATAAATACATATTTTACATACTATGTAAATACAGGAGGGTATTTGACATATTTTAATAACAATGACATAGATGGGTATTTGGAACATTTGATAATATTTTATTAATGTATATGTCACCAGTAAATGGATTGTTGATTAAATTCCATCTCAAAATGCCAACAGTTTTATTGCATTTAGTGTCCTGCTAATTACACTTTCTCTCAATAATTTAACATACAAATTTATTTTATGTGAATGAAAACCTCATAAAAACCATAAAATTATTTTTCTTTTCAAATTTAATCATTGTGTTAATGCCTTCTTGCATGCATTTTTTATTATAAAAATAGGGTCTTTTTATAAGCTTGCTGATATTTGAGTTAAAAATTAAGAATGGCAGTCAATTATGATTTTGACTTTTTAAAGTTTTTAAGTAAATATAAAAATCAGTTTGGTAAGATTTCCATGAAGCAAAAGTGATGGAAATACATAATTCACTCCTATGTTTAATTCACTATCCCCCAAACATTGGAATCTAAACTCACGAGTACTTTATGGATGGATTTGTAAAAATTAAGCTTTGGAATATACTTTACAGCTCCTCCAGTCAAACACTTTTCTTTTTCAGATGAGGACTTAAATTCAGAGAGATTAAGTTACTTATCTAAGGTTACACAGGGGAATTAACTGTATTTTCTGATTTTCAGTCCATCAAGAAACACTACTATGCTATCTTTAAAAATACTAATGAATCATTCTTAACTGATTTCAATATATAAAGCAATCAATGTGTAAATAGACTAATACCCTAAAGGTTTTTGTTTATTTACTTTTTAAGCATCTTTTAATTAGGTTTCACACTTTCTGAAAAATTTAATAAATAAATTTGGAGAAGCAATAGAAATATTATGTTAAAAATGATATCACTTCTTATTAAAATCTCCATAATTGATACTATATTGGCATAAATCAGCATCCATTTTTGTAACAGATCATTGGCTAATAAAAGCCAGATAGTTTCATTTATTAAATCAATTTTTAGTTTCAAGGCTAGACTATTTCTATAGAGAAACAAAAATTTAATCAAGAAGATGTTACTCTGTGACTGCTTTGTATAAATAAAAAAGTATTTTGATGATTTGTGAGAACTCTCAGGGTAAAGAGTATGAAGAACACATCCATGGGACATATAAATACTGTTATTAGTACTGCTATTTAAAAAAAATATTAAACCACTTATTGCCATTAAGTTACATCATTTAAATATGTACATTGCATGAAAATAACACAGGTACTTTTTCAAACACTGACAAAATTATTTTAGGTATGTGGCCAGCTATCAGCTGTCTCATAGTCATCAAGGAAAGCATTCATCGAGTAAGTCGAGTTATTTATTTTAGACATCTCATAATAGCAATTATTCATTAATTGTGACTGGAACTAGTTAACAAAAAGTGTAAGTCATAATTTGCATATGTATCTGATTGTTGTGTCCTCTTTTATTTTTGGTATATAAGTATACTTTCCCTTTCATCAGTGTTTTTAATCAACTTAACCCCAGGAGGAAGTTATTTACAAGTTACATATATGAAATAAAGTTATTTTACCTCTAGTTTTCTCTAGCTACTTAGGAGTCATTGTGCCTTACTATGTGTATTTCCTGAAAAATGAGCAGAGCAACTTGAATATGGTAGATACTCAATAAATAAACTGAACTACTTGGACAGTCAGAGGACAGAAATGCTTGCTTACACTTCAGAAGAATGTATTAGCTGCTCTAGTTGATAGTTTATGAGATATGAATAGAGAAGTTGTACTACTTTATAAAGGTTATGAATTTAACTCTGAAATTCAAAAATTTTTTTTCACAATCTCTTCATTTTTCTAAATTGCCCAACTTCTCTGGCTTAGCAAACATAAAAGTACTCCAAGTCCTAAAACTTATCAGTTAAGTGTTTCTGGAAAACCCAATACTTTATGCAATAGTTAATAATAATTATATCTGAAAACTTGTGGCAAAGAATTTACATGTATGTATTAGAATATATCTAAATAAGAGTACATCATTCAACATGGATTTAATTTTCTTTAATAAACTGGTTGGAAGAACAATATAATAGAGAAAAATTTATAATCATAAGTGTACCTGTTGATGAATTACTGCAAATTCAATACAAGCATGAATCATCACCCAGATCAGATATCAAGAATTATTAACATCCTATACGCTGCTCTTTGGCCTTTTCCCAGCCACTAACTTCTACTCCTCTTCAGAGGGAAATGCTCCTAATTTTGTGATTCCTGTGTTAGTTTTCATTATTTTGTTTTCTGGCTTCTTTCTCTCAGTATCTAATTTGTGATATTCATTATGCCTTTAAGTTTTAGCTGTATCTCATTCATTTTCATATTGCCTATTATTCCGGAGTCTAAATGTACCAGAAGTCATACTTATTTATGTGGTTGTTAGATATTTGGGTTGTTTGTTACGAGTGTAGTCACCAATATACATTCTTGACCATGTATTTTGGTGAATATATCTGCGCATTCTTATTGTGTGTATTCATACAAGAGGTGGATTTTCTGGGATATATGCTATGCATAGGGTCAGTTTTCATATCCCTTTGCCTACAAATGCTACAAAGCAGTGGTGTCTATTGAGGCTCCCAAAATACTTGTAAGAAAATTCTAATTGATGTGCATCCTTAGCAACATGTAGTCTGATCAGTCATTAAAAAATGTAGCCATTCTGTTGTCTGTGTAGTGGTATGCTATATAAACACTAATCTTTTTCCTAGAATAATCTAAACATTCTTGCCTTTCCTTAGGTACAAAGGTAGCTCTGTTCATATAGATTAATCTATTCTTGTTTACAGATCAGAGACCATTTCTATTACTTTTAAGAATATGCTAAAATGCTTTCTAAGGAAATTTGGAGAGTGTGAATTAGTATAAGTCAGAATTTATATTTTAAAAATATTCCCCACATAAAAAGGAAAATAAGAAAACCTAAGCGTCCTTTTGTCCAATCACAGAACCGGTCCCCTTCAGGAAAAACCAAAACTAGGGTAAGGCTGTTGAAAGAACCCTGTGTCACAGTAATTCAAGCAAGTCAGAATGAAAAATCAGAGAATCAACACAGGTAAGAAGAGGTTGTCAGGAAAAACATATTTTAGCAAGCAAGGGTTTGTTCGAGGAAAATAAACAAGAAAAATAGAAGACTAGGAAGAGAACACTTAGAAACTAAAGTCCTAGTCGCCAAGACAGAATTTTGGTATCCAAGGGTTAGGGTAACAATAAAAATGACATTTAAAAAATTTGACTCTGAGCTAATTACCACTGAACTTCTTTTATCTCTAAGCATAAAGGGCAAATTTTGACAAGTGCATTCATCTTAATGGGTCAAGTGCACAGGGAAGGAGTCTGGCAATTGGTGTTTTTAACTACTTATCAAAATACAGGAAAGAAGAGCCGTGTTGTGGATATACATTAGAAATAAGCAATGACTTAACCATTTAGGGTAGAACTCTATTTCTTCTGTAAATTTATAGAGTCCTTACTTTCCAGTAAGGCTCATTATTATTCTCCTTGAACTGAATGAGTCATTTAGAAGGTTTAACTTTGCGGAAGGGCAAACCCTTAGCAAAGTTCCATTTTAACTATATTGAGTTGCCCTTGAAAGTTTTCTAATAACAGAGAAATGGTGTCACATTCACAGGAATTATAGCAGTGAATGATTTTTAATGGGCAATAACAAAGTAAACAGTGGCAGGTAAGAAAAGACTTTATTCTACATTCACTAACATATCCACTGGGGTAAATCAAAAATTCTTTTATGGCAAGAATCCTGCTTCAGAAAATAGAACAAAACTGAATGTTTATGTTTCAGATGGTTTCTACAGCATTTCCCAAGTCAGTTCTTAAAAGCCCCCTTCAGAAACTCAAGGAGAATTTTAAAGTTTTGGAGGTTTAAATCTATATTTCTATTGTCATCTTTTGAATATTACCTCTGCTTAAAGAATATGATAGTATGAGTATTTTCATTGTTTAAAAATGAAAACAACACCTAATGTCTACAAAAATCATGTTATTCATGGCAAATAGCCACACTTATACATCAGTTTATAATATTAAAATGACAACTATAATGACAAAATTATTTATTTCCTTAAAGTAACAGTGATACTAGCATCTCATAGTTCCATTATATCTATATTTATACCCTATCTTTATACCTTATATTTGGAATATAAATTACTAGGGAAATGTACAGTTATTTATCCCTATATTTTTTATTTCAAGTTATAAAAGCATACACACACACTCACACACCCACACACACACACACACATGCGTACAGTATAAATGTGTGTACCTTTCACACGTACCTTTTCAGAAATGATAAAAATCCCCAGTAAATCAGGCATTAAAATGAAATGTTTTGTATTTCTCCTATGTGTAGATAAGTTTGATTTAAGCTGTGAGTGGTGGAATTCCAAGATTGATGTTCACATCTCTTCCATATAAAAGTCCATGTAAATAGTCCAAAGCAGTCTACAGTGTCAGGGACCCTGTTCTTTCTATTTCATTTTGCCTTTGTGTGAAACCACCATCCTCAAGTAGTTTAAAATGACTTTTACAGCTCCAGTTACTAAAATTCCCATCGATGTTGAAAAAAAGACAAAACAAAGAGAATAAAAGCACACAACTGCTAAGATGCTGCCTAGAGTTTATATACTCACAGTTTGCACTGACATTCTTCTTGTCACAATTTAAACTCATAATCATGTTCTAAAAGAGAGGCTGGAAAATACAGTTTTTATTCTGAATGGTCCTATGCACGGGTAAGTGTGCTATTACTGTGGAAGAGGGGACTAGAGTGACTGAGGAATACTTCACAGTCTATGCTACAACCTATTATCAATAGTGGGGATGTTGGCAAGTGTATCTGCATGTATTGTAGGATGATATTGTACTAAGAGCTTCTGAACACATAAATAATATCTATCACCCAAAGTAGGAAATAAGCGTTCTGATTTTGAAGTTATTCAACTAGAACACTTATGCTTCAAGTGATTCTATTAATATAATGCATTTTTGTGCATGCACATGGGGCAAAAGTTAACACTAGGAAATTTCTCTAAAACACCAATATTCCTTTAAAGCCAATGTTCAAAAAACAAAAACAAAAAGCTAGTCATATTTAAATGACACTCTGGAGTCTCACATGGTTTCAATGTCGCTTTCAATGTTGACATCAGGTTCAGATGAAGATACCACTTTTAAGAGTCATTTGGGTATTATAATGAGAAAAAGACAATTAAGTAAGCTCTATAAAACCCTCTAAACAAAACAAATAAGAATAGGAGGGAAGAGACTACTACTTTTTTTACATAAAATCAGAGATCAAAGCCAAACATAATTTTTTGCAAAATTTTATCCAGAATTTACATTAATGTGAATGTGAACACAGAGTTACCAGGATGTTCACTATGCCACTATTTGTAATACTGAAACCTCTACAGCAACTTAAATGATCAACAACAGGCAACAAATTGAATAAATTATAGCACATCAGAAATTGGAATATTAATCATCAAAGCGGAGCTGTTAAGGTACATCTGTTGGCACAGAAATACATTTAGTCTAATGCTATGAGTAAAAAAATGTACAAAATACCATAGACAACATAATCCAAGTTTTGTAATAGCTATGTGTTATACGTATGCATATGCATTAATATGTCTATAAGAAAATACAATTATTTCTGTAGTGGAATTTTGATAACCAAGATTTTCCATTTGTTCACATTATGAAGCTGACACACTGCCTTCTGTGCTCAAAAGGCACTACAATTGTCTATTTTTTCAACATTGAACATGTGTTATTTGAAATTTATTATAAATATCACAAAATATAAGTGATAGAGTAGGATAATTATAGTGAAGTAGAAAATATTTAAAATATGTAATTAAGTGAAAGGCAGATCACATCTTATAAGCACATATAATCCCATTTTAGTAAAAGTAACAATTTGCATTATGATACTATCTATAGTATGTACACCAAATGTTACCAATGGTTAATTCGGAGGTTAAGACCTTTGAATGATTTTTCTAGTAAAATAAATGCTATATATTTGACAATATCGCCATATTATTAAGCTTCACTTTATGATTATCAAGGCATATGACTCCTATTAGTTTCTACTAGAATAGAAAAGCAAGCCATTGCCTGTTCCTCGTTGTTCTTTCCGTCTGCCCTTTTATCAGACCACGAAAGCCTGGAAGGCTATTTATACCCATAGAATATCTAACTGCTGACAGGAAAATTCTAGTAACTGGCATTTAGTAGTCTTGTATATATTAATGGAGGTAACACCTAAGCATCCTTAGATTCCAAAATTGAAATGGAATTACATCAGTTATTATAAGTTAACTGTGCCTGAAAAACCTATCTGGTGGCTGGAAGCAGCAGGGTGCTAAGTCAGCACTTGAGTCAGTGTGCAGGCACATCAGCCCCTCCGGAAAGGCAGTACTGTATTCCCCGTATTCCCACTGTATTCCCACCCATGAAGCTACCAGGAGGTGCCAAACCCTCTCTTTACAACACTACAGTTTAGCCAATAGCCAATAGAAAATTGCTCGTGTCTACTGAATTTGTTAACTATAAAGCCATTCATGTCTGGAAATTTTATTTTGACTCTACAATGTATTAGTGTTTGTCACTACCTAAAAAGTAACAGTAAAAATAAAAGGAACTTTTTAGTACATCTGACCAAGATGTGAGAAGTGCCAGGATAGAATTTGTGTCAGGGATATCTGGATGCAAGGCCGAGAAGGGCCTATCTGTGTTTCTCTGTCCATCTCTCTGTTTTTCCTCCTTTCCCTCCCTATCCCCCTTTGTTCTACTCTGTGCTATTTCTTTTTAACTGCTAGCAACGCTTCACCTCCATAGAACCCTTCCAGAACATTTCTCTAAACTTTGATTTGTACCATATAAATTTCTGTGGAAAATGTACTCTACACATCCACAGTCCTATACAGCCCATGCATGAATTTTATTTTCCAAGAATGTATTGGATATGTCAACATCTGTGCTCTTCTAGCATTTCCACTCAGGTTTCTGCAATAGTTTCTAAATGGTGGATCAGAAACATCTCTCACCTCACCTCCTACATGACTAAATAATTCTCCAGACTTGAAGTAATCCCTTAGGTCTTCCCCCTACACACATATACAAATCACTCTCCAAAGTGAAGTTAGAGAACTGTTTTCCAATTGCAGGTCTGATCATGTCCCACTCAGTTTCCTGTTAAGTGCCTATCCCTGGCCTCCCAGCATCCTGAATTGACCTGCAGAGCCCTTTGCTATGTGGCCACTCCTCCCATTTCTAACCTCTTTCAGAATGTGTCCCTTGTCTTTACCCACAAAACAGTGACTTTTTCTATTCTTCTTCAGTGGACAGTCTCTTGCTAAAGGATCTTCTCCCTCGGCATAGACTTTTCTTTTCACAAGCTAATACCAACAATACTAGGATAAATATATCCAGTCTTCTCTCAAGAATTGTGGAACAAAATATTTTATCATTTCATATACCAACATTTTACATATTATCTTATATGTATATAGTGTATACTAACAATTTAGATACCTCAGTTTACAGAACTTTTTTTACATACCCAGCTCTCCTGATTCCTGAGTAAAACTTAACACAAGTAAGGTCACGACTCAATTAGAATAGAGACGAGTCATTTTTCACATGTCTGTAAAGTATCACTACTTTTAGCTGTGTAGTATTAGAAAAAGCTTGTTTCCCCAGATATCCCTGATCTGCCTCATGACTGCCTCAAATCTATTTCATCTAAGTGGTTCTATACTGAATTTGAACCAAGAACCAAATAAACTTTACACAGAAACAAAGTAAAATTTATGATACATCAAACACAAAAGACATATTTTTGAGAACAAGGATAAACACTCATTACTGCAAGAACTGCCCCCCACAAAATATAGGTTATATCCTGAAAGATGGGTGGTGATGGAGTCACCACTAATTAGAGGGAAAATAGATTGGCTCTGAGCCCATCAGAACATGGGGCCAGGTGAGTCATTTATCCCATGTTTCATGTTGAATAAAGGTCTCAAATTTAGATTTATCAAATTATATATAAATGAATCTTATATATATAGTCAAAGACTGTCAGGATTTAAATAGGTTGTTTCTCATAAAACTTTAAATTTATATACCATTACTAGATGTACCACCTAGGGTCACAATGAACTGATTTTATTTAAAGAAAATAAATGCAATAATGATTTAGTTAGGTGTGATTTGTATTACATTTTGTAATGCATATGCATTAAAAATGTTTCTAATCGCTTAATGGACATAATAGACAGAGATTCTCTACTTTAAGATAAATAATGACTTATTTCTAAATAGCAAAAGGCATTAGGGAAGATTAAGATAGCCCCAGGCAGAACTGAACCAACTCTATTGGTTGCATACATTCGATGTACTTAACTGTAAATAAGTAAATAATAGAGGAGAGAGGATTCTAGAAGGTTGCCAAACTAATACTAGAATTCGGGTTTCTTAATTCCTACTCTAATATGTGTGTGTGTGTGTATATATGTATACACACACACACACATATGTATATACATATATATATATAGAGAGAGAGAGACATAGATATTACCCTTTCACTTAGAAATATAATAGCAGTGTTTCATAGAAATTATAAATGGGGAGGAAAAACAGGATAACCACTTTAAGAGTGTCCTAGAAGAAGGAAAATCTAATGTACAATAGTTAATGTATGTGGTTAATACAATACTTGTATTAAATTTGGACCAATTTGTCAAAAAGAATTTTGAAACTAACCGTCTATTCCAAATGAGAAGATGTTGGCCAAATTACCCTCAAAGAAATGAAAGAAAAGTGAAGGTAATGTCATACACTAAAAAGAAAAAGAAGAGTGAAACATATGGAGGAAAAAAAGAGACTGAAAAAACAGAAATTCCAAAATCTGACTGGGAAAACTGACAGTGGAAACATCATAGGAATCCATACCAGCAAACATGATTATCCTTGGTAAAATACAGATTAAAATCCTGACTCCCAGGATGATTTAGTAAGTCCCTCCTTTTAAAATATATATATATATGTTTATTGTGTTAGAAATACATAATGTAAAACTTGTCTCTTCACCATTTTTAACTGCACAGTTCAGTAGCGTTAATCCTTTCACATTGTTGTGAAATAGATCTGCTAGAATTCTCTCTAGACATTAAGCAACTATCCTTCTCCCTTTCCCCAGCTCCTGTTAACCACTGATCTACTGGTTTCTATAAATATGACTGCTTTAAATACCTCATGTAAGTAGAATCATATGGTATTTGTCTTTTTGTGACTGGCCTATTACATTCAGTACAAAATGTGGCATACACATATGATAAAATATTATTCAGCCTTAAAAAGGAAGGTATCTTGTCATACATTGTACTAGTAAGCCTTTACTTTTATATGAAACTCCAAGTGTCTTTGACTTTATACTTATAAATTTGTTTTGTACTGGTTTAAATGGACAACTTAATGAACCCATCTTACGAGAGAAAAACATAGGACAACTTTTTTTGAAATCTAGTATCACTAAATCCTGTATACATCATCCACACAGTTTATCATAAACTGTAATATATAGAACAAAGGCTAAGTGGGTATATATCTAGATAATGGATAGATAGGTAGGTAGATGGATGGATCGACAGGAAAAAAAAGGACAGACAGCTAGATATATTCATCACTGGATCACTGGTTTGGGTATTTTATAGTTTAAGATCATATCTTGCATTACTTCTCCAGGTTCATTCAGAAGTTAGTTTAATGTTCTTGGTACATTAAGTACAAATGCCATGTATTGATATAATTTAAATACCTTAATTCTATTCCTTCGTTTGCATAAAACAGGAGAACATCGAAATGAACAATGCACCGCTGATGGTGATGTAAGTGTTCGTCTAGGTGCTGTTAATGTCTTTGAGCACAACCCCACTTAGTGAAAGTCATTTTAGGAAATGAACTTTATGATATCCTGCTTCAAGATTACTGTGCTTACTTAATGGTCCCTAAATTCTCTGTTGGAGATATTATGATTTACAGGGGATTCTACTTAATTGGCCCATCTCAGTGGAAACTGAAATATGCCAATTAGACAATGATTGTCTCATTTAAATGCATAATTGTTCATATGAACTATCAAATATGTTTGAAATTAGAAAGGTTTTTTGAAATGCAAAACATTGACCAAATTGTATATGTACATAATTAAGACAAATTAGAAATACACATGTTGGGCATGATAAAAAGCAATATAATCAAGGCATAGTCCCATTTTTTTGTTCAGCAGTTTAATGAGTATTAGAATCCATCTGGTCAACACAAACCCAAAATATACCTACTAACCACAAGGAAAAACTGGGTTTTAAGGTTGTATTAATACTCAATACTAATATTATTTCAGAAATTTACCAAAGCTAAAAGCTGTATAGACTTCCTGACTTCTTATTATTAAATGTTCTTAACTAAGGTATTGATTTAGTGAATGAATTTCATATACCAAGGATGCAATAACGTTTGAAATTTCAAAAAATTTTTATACTTAGAATGTAAGTCAAAAAGATAGTCCTTTGATGTATGTCCCAAGAAGGGCAGGTATATTTCATGCAGAAATCTCCTATTTACTAAAATGAATCTTTACAATTTGAAAGATATCAAGTAATTCATGAAGGATGCATTATTGAGAGATTAACCTAACTGTAGTAAGGCATTGATGATATACCCTTAATTTATCCCACAACTTACAATTTTTATTTCTGGCCATTTGTATATTCATAGAGTATGTGTAGTATACAATATGAAAAGGACAGTGTGGGAGGACAATGTTTTGGCATTTCAATCCAATTAATTTTTAAACAATAATAAATTATATTTTTGTGCAATTGCTTTGAAATACAGTTCTTTTGTAAATATGTATTAAGTTCATTGTATTTTGTGCGATAAAAACAGCCAAAACAAATAATGTTACAATGTTTAGCATTAAAAAAATAATAAATTTAGAAAACAAAAGGATTTAAACAAATGACCACTAATACTGCCAAATATAACTACCACTTACTAACATTTTCCTTTGCATAGTTGATATCCACGTTTCCAACTCTTATTTTTTTTAGTTACCATTTGTCAAATATTTAAGATATTGAAAGCATGATTTTCATTACTGTGTGGCACTGAAAACCTATATAATTAATCACATATCCTTGAACAGTTTTATTTTTTCAATCTTTTTATTTCATAAAATACCTCAGTGAGTACTATAGCATTTTTTTAGAATAAATCTTACAATGTGGAATTATTGATCAAATTATATGAAAAATTCAAGAATTTTGATATAAATTTTATTTCTAGAAAGACTTTTTTCAATTTTTTATCAATTTATTATCCAGATTTCCTCATCTCTGATAACTGCTGCTATAGCAAAATTCTGAGATGGCCCAGAACAGTCCTGACCTCTGGAGTGGACTTTTAGCCCTAGAACTTGAGTGCCTCCAGAACCTGGGGCTGTGATGGGATGGTGGCTCCCTTGATTAGGCTATGTTATGTGGCAATGATGGGGTAGTCACTCCTGTAATTATGTTCCATTAGAGAAGATTGCTGTAGCTGATGGGTGGGGAAGATAAAAGTTAGCAAGGAACGACCCTGTTGGCACAGAAGAAAAGCAAATACCCATGCCATGAGCTGCCTATGAGAGCCACATGGCAAAGAACGGAGGGCAGCCTTTGAAGATGAAGGGCTCTCTGACCACTAGCTACCATGAAAACGGGGACCTCAGTCCTACATGTGCAGGAGATCAAATTCTGTCACTAACTACATGAGCTTGAATGTAGGCTGACCAACATCTTGATTTCAGCTTTATGAGATCTCAAGCAGAATGCCAGCTAACCAGTGCCTGGGGTCTTTAAATCTAGTCTAATTACTCATGCACTTTCATTCAGGTTCTATGTTAACTGCAGAAATTCTTTGCATGAGAATTCACTATTTTTTACTACAATGTCTTCAGTTTATGTGCTTAAGTAAATGTTATTTAACCTCATGAAGACCAACAGTACCTATTCTTTTGGTATATGTACTCTAAACATATATTGTCAGCCTGTTTCTGCCTTTCAGTTCCTCCTTTTTCAACTGAAAATGCAATCATTCAATAACACCTATAAATGCCATTTTCATATTCTACACCTGTATAATAAATTAATACAAACCCAGAAGTTTAAAACAAAACACATTTACTATCTTACCTTGTTCATGGGCCAGGAGCCCAGATGCAGTTTACATGGCCCATCTTTCAGGCTGTAGTAAGACTGCAAAGTGTTAACCAGTTCTGTGACCTCATCTGAAGTGGGAACCCTCTTCTAAGCTCATGAAATTAGTCACAGAATTCATTTCCATGTACCTGTGGGGCACATAGTAGCTTGCTTCTTCAAGACCCTCAGGAAAGCATCTTTAATTTTAAGAAAGACCTAAACCTCTTTTACATGGATCAACAGATTGAGCAAGCAGGACTTGCTTGAGTCCTACCCATGTTAATCTACCTTTAACTTACTGTGAAGTTGATTAGAGCCTTAATTACACCTGTAAAACTCCTTAATCTTTGCCACATAATACAACCTAATCACAGATATATGAGGGGTGGGAATCTTAGGGAGCCATTTTTATATTTTGCCTACCACAAAACTGGTAGGCAATTATATGTGTGTATATATTCATTTGACCCTCAGTCATTTCCATTTTACTTTCCTAGGAAAAGAAAAATCTGGAGGGAACCCAAACAACTTCTTTCTTCACCTAAAGGCACTGTGCTAGGTGAAGCGAACATGGTTTCACCACATTCTGTCTTCAATCCAGATTCAATACATCTTCAATAAAACTGCCTTCCTATAGTTTTTCTCAAACATCTCAGTGTCACTTTATATTCAACATGTCCATACCTAATTCATGTTTGCCTAATCTAACCCTTATGCTCTCTTTCATAGTAAAGGACATTGTCAGATAACCAAGTGCTCAGCACAGAAATCTGGTAGTCAGTCCTGAAGTTTTGAAAGGTAGCATGCAAACCCATTGAGCTTGTGATTCTAGAGGGAGAGATTGGAAAAATGAATCATAGAAGTGCGTGCATGGTCATTACTGGCTCTATTTAGTCATGTATTAGAAGAGGTGAGTCCATGAAAGGACTAGATGGTTTGAAAAGTGAAATGGAAGAAAAGAATAATAGCTCATAGATTTAGCAAAACTACTTTCAAATAATAAGAAACAGGATTGGAAAATGTATAAGAACAAAGCCCATTAAGACCCATTTTGCTTGCAAATGTCAACTTGAGCCTGTGGCTTTTCCACCTAAACAATGCCATTTGAAGGGAAGGATGGAGGTACTTGGGAGATAAGAATATAAATTAATCAGTATTGAGAATGACGCATAGCTAAGGAGTTTGGTGTGATAATTTATATGTTACTGACTAGAGGCAAATGGATTAGAAACACTCATGTGTAGAGTCTCTGACTTCAAGGAGGTGGAGCATAACCTCCTTTCCTTAAGTTTGGGATGCTCATAGTCACTTCCAAAGAGTACAGTCTGTAGTGGAAGGGAAGGAAGAATAACTTTACAGTGAGAAACCTGACAAACATTAGGTCAGCAGTGTAACCAAGGTTAACATCAGCAGTGTTACGTCATGTTGATTGTATAGACCTTGAAATGTTGTGATAGAAATAGCATTTAACTTCTGCATCTTACTCCCAAAGACTCATAACCCCAGTTAAATCAGGAGAAAAGCATCAGTCAAACTCCTATTGATGAGCATACAACAAAATACCTGACCAGAGCTTAAAACTGTCAAGGTCATTAAAAGAAGGAGAGTGTGACAAATTGCACAACTAAGAGAAGACTAAGGAAATATGACAATAAAATGTAATCTGGGATGCCCTTCTCCCTCCCTTTTCCCCCACCATCGCCCTCCCACCATCCCTCTCTCCCCCGCTCCCCATTGGGAATCCCTAGTCCCTTCTTGGAGTCTGTGAGTCTGTTGCTGTTTTGTTCCTTCAGTTTTACTTCGTTGTTATACTCCACAAATGAGGGAAATCATTTGGTCCTTGTCTTTCTCCACCTGGCTTATTTTCCTAAGCATAATACTCTCCAGCTCTATCCATGTTGTTGCATATGGTAGGATTTGTTTCTTTCTTATGGCTGAAGGGGATTGAGAGGGTTTATGATTAGTACACATTGTGTGGGGGGGTCATGGGGAAGACAGTGTAGTACAGAGCAGACAAGTAGTGACTCTGTGGCATCTTACTACACTGATGGACAGTGACTGCAGTGGGGTGTGTGGGGGGGACTGATAACATGGGTGAATGTAGTAACCACATTGTTTTTCATGTGAAACCTTCATAAGAGTGTATATCAATGATAACTTAAAAAAAAAATTTTTTTAAATGTAGTATGGAATCCTGGATGGGATCCTGGAATAGGAAAAAATTAACAGGTTAAAATTAAGGTAATCTAAGTATGAACTTTAATTAATAATAATATATCACTATGATTCACTAATTATAACAAATGTACCACACTAATGTAAGATATAAATAATAGAGAAAACTGAGTAGAAGGTATATAGAAACTCTCTGTACTATCTTCACAATTTTTCTTTAAATATAAAAATATTTGTAAAAAAATTAGTTTAAAGAGCATAAGGAATTCTAGTGGTTATGAACCTGTTCTCTGATTGTAATGATAATTACACAAATCTCTGTACATGATAAAATCTCATAGCACTAAATACAGTCAGCACACATACACATACAGATCAGAATATAAAACTGACTCAAAAATCAGAATAAGATTAGTGGACTTGGTCAAAATTAATATATTGGTTGTGATATTTTAATATAATTATGCATGATGTAACCATCGGGAGAAGCTAACTAAAAGATACACAAGATCTCACCATGTTATATCTAACAACTCTGAACTTATGGTTATCTCAAAATTTAAATAAAGTTTAATTAAATAAATTATATGGAAACACAGAACTTATAGAACTGCCTCAGCATTTTTTTAATTAAGGTTTCATTGATATATAATCTTATGAAGGTTTCACATGAGCAACGTTGTGGTAACTACATTCCCCCGTATTATCAAGTCCCTACCACATACCCCATTACAGTTACTGTCCATCAGCACAGTAAGATGCTATAGAGTCACTACTTGTCTTCTCTGTGCTATACTCCCTTCCCCATGCCCCTCCTATGTTACATGTGCTAATAGTAATGCTCCTTATTCCCCTTCTCCCCACCTTTCCACCCACCTTCCCCAACCCCTTTCCCTTTGGTAACCACTAGTCCAATTCTCAGGTTCTGTGATTCTGCTACTGTTTTGTTCCTTCCATTTTGCTTTGTTGTTATACTCCACAAATGAGTGAAATCATTTGATACTTGTTTTTCTCCACCTGGCTTATTTCACTGAGTATAACACCCTCTTGCTCCATCCATGTTGTTGCAAATGGTAGGGTTTGTTTTCTTCTTATGGCTGAATAATTTTCCATTGTGTATGTGTACCACATCTTCTTTATCCATTCATCTACTGATGGAAACTTAGGTTGCTTCCATTTTTTGGCTATTATAAATAGTGCTGCAATAAACATAGGGGTGCATATGTCTTTTTGAATCATCGAATTGTTTTCTTTGGGTATATTCCTAGGAGTGGAATTCCTGGGTCAAATGGTGTTTCTATTTTTACCTTTTTGAGGAACCTCCATACTGCTTTCCAAGATGCTTGAACTAATTTACATTCCCACCAGCAGTGTAGGAATGTTTCTCTTTCTCTGCATCCTTGTTAGCATTTGTTGTTCCTTGTCTTTTGGATATCGGCCATCCTAACTGGTGTGAGGTGATATCTCATTGTGGTTTTATTTGCATTTCCCTGATAATTAGCAATGTGGAGCATCTTTTCATGTGCCTGTTTAGCCTCAACACTTTTTAAAGGGAAGAAAAAAGCAGTAGCACTTTGTATTATCTGATGTCAAATACTTATTGTAAATATGCAACAATCAAGACACTTGATACGTGTGTATGAATAAATATACACAAATGAATCAGAATAGAATTTTCAGGAACAGATCCACATATATATAGAAATTTGATTTTGGATAAAGTTGTACAGGTAACTCCATGTGAAAGGCATAGGTTTTCCAAGGAATTGTTGGAAAAATTGGATATTCTTATGCAAAGAAATAGAAAGATGTAGGGCAGGGAAGAGATTAACAATGAGAGAGAAAGAGAGAGAGGGAGGGAGATAGAGAGAACGGAAGAAAGACAATGCATTAAACTTTATCTTAAATAAGAAGTAACTTTAATAGAACATAGACCTAAAAAAGAAGACCTGACTTGCAACTGCAAATAACAAATAAAACCTGTAGGCAAAAATTAGTTAAAATTTAAGCACTGATTTTCTATAATATGACACAGTAAGCCCCAAACATTAAGGAGTAAATTGATAAATTGGACTACATCATAATTAAACCTTCTGCTTTTTAAAATATACTATTCAGAAAATAAAAGACAAGTCACAGACTGGGAGAAAATATTTGCAGAACACATACCTGATAAAGTACTGCTATCTAGAACTCTTACAACTCAGTCATAAGAAGAAAAACAACCCAATAATAAAATGGGCATAAGATTTGAACAGTTACTTCACCAATCAAGACATACACGTGATAAACATATGAAAGATGGTAACTGCTTTACTAACCTCAAGTCACTAATGACTAAATCTCATTAGTTATTAGAGAAATGAAAATAAAAACTATAATGTGATGCTATCATATACCTATTAAAATGGCTAAAATCATAGCTCTGATAATATCAAGGAAAGATTAGCAACTGGAACACTCACGCATTGTTACTGGGCATGCAAAATAGAATGGCTACTTTGTAAAGCAGTTTTGCAGTTCTTATAAAGTAAAGAAATATTTACATATCCCAGCAATAACATTCCTAGTTAACTGAGAGAAATTGAAAAAAAAACATCCATTTATTAAGTTTCATTAAAGGTTTATTCATATTTACCTTAAACTGGAAATATCCAATATGTCCAGCTGATGAATTGATAGACTGTTACATCCATACACTAGAATAAATGAAAAAGAATTACTGACAGATGCAAGAAATAGATGAATCTCAAATGCATTATGAAAGTGAAAGAAGTCAGACACAAAACAATATATACTGTATTACACCATTTCTTAGATGTTTTGAAAAAGACTAAATTTTACAGGCAGAATGTGTACATCAGTGGTTGCCATGGTCTGGGGAGTAAATGGACTACTAAGAAGCACAAGCGAGGCAGGCACTGAGTCTGTCATCAATAGGCCAGCAAATTATAAGGCCTTGAGCCCTTTCCTCTAAGTTTCTAAATCTTTAAGAAATATCTTCTTTTTTCACTCACTTTCATGATACTGATGTCTGTAGATGTGAGATGATTCTGCAGTTATGACAATAATGTGAGAAAAAGAGCCACCCCATGTTTTTCTATTATGAAGAAGCTATCGCACTTCGGTAACCTTGTGGATTTCTTTCTTTTTTTCTTCTTCTTCTTTTTAAAAAATGTCTGCTGTGTCCTCAATTCATGGAAATACAGTTCTTCTAAAGATAAGAGTCTCTTTAAAACATGAAAAAGTTAGAGTATTTTTATTTTTTTCCTGAGTTTTCTTTAGAAACACGATTCTACTTAGATGTAGAAGTGGATTTACTCCCATGAGCTAACTAAATTGTGTTGCCCAAGTAATGTAAGCATATCTCTGGAACCCAAGCCTGCCAAGCTGTATGTGTCAATATTTCCCCTTATTGCACAGGCTAGAATGAGTTATGTTCTCAATCACTTCCCACTGAAGGAGACCTACTGATACACCAATAACAGATGTTGCAGCTTCAGGGACAACATTTTCTGGGGGTGTACATAAATGTTTATTGAGGTAATTCAAAATAGTAGGTTTAATTTCCTGAAATTTAAATTCACAAGGTCATTTGTAACCGTATTATATGCTGCTGTTTTCCACTGAGAATGCTGTAACAGAATGCAAAATCCAAAATAAGCTCTTTACAATGACTGATTATTCTCAAAATGGTAGCTTTCCTCATTAATCCAATCAGCATAATATCAGGATGAAATAAGAAGAAAAGTGCCACAGATTACAAGTTACATCATTTGAAGTTATACTATTTCAAGGGTTTTTAGAGCAATAAACAGATATGAAATTTCTTTGTATTTTTTTCCATTTGTAAATCACATAAGAAATTTACTTTTTATCTATGAACTATCTTTCATATCTCTGAATTATTTTAAATTTACAAAAATGTGTAGAAATAATTTAGTCATATCTGCAAGAGGTAGGGATAGTAGAACAGATGAGCCATTGCTTAATTAATCCTCTCTGTCATTAAGTTTTTAAACGAAGGGTGTAGGTGGGAAGACCAGCGTCTTTGTTTTAGCTCTGGAAGTACAAGCTTATTGGTGCAATCCTATTGAGTACGCGATGGAAGAGGAAGTATTTGTTAGGTACTTATTAGGTCAAAATATCCTGTAAGTGAGAATTAATACAGAATTAAGATTACCAACATAATTGAATCAGGAATTTTAGACCATCACTAATTAATACAGTAAGCATTATAGTGTATTCTTTGACTCAGTAAATTTCTAAGTTAGTCTTCATACCAGGCACAGCTTATTATTTGACTTTCTTGCTATTAAGTTTAGCAACCAGGTGTAGCTATAATTTAAACTCTGAACCACATTTTAAGACAGTCAGACCATTTGATCAGCAATTGATATTTTCATTTCCTGATCTAGTTACTCAAGGTCGAAAACTTAGAATCACCTTTGATCACTCTGTTTTTCTCAATCCCTGTGTTCAATCCTCAACTCACCTTGGCTATATTTAGAACTTATGTAGACTACAATTGTCTCTGCATCTACCACTGTTACCCTGACACCATCCAACATCCACCCTCATATAGACTCCAACATGGTATTCCTGCTGTCACCCTTGCCATTCAGACTATCCACAACATCACAGTAGAGGAATTCTTTTAACATATAAGCAAAGTTCACTCGATATCAATGGCTCCCCATCTCACAATCAAAGCCAAAGTCTGTGCACTAGTCTAAGATGTCCTGTGTGATATTCACCCTCGTGTCTCTTGGCCTTCATCTCACCTTCCACCATTCCTCTCCAGCCATTCAATTCCTTTGATGTTTCTGAAATAAACCAGTGATTTTATTTCATTCCAGAAATTTTCCATCTACCTTTATGGTTTTTACTAACATATATACACATATTTTACTCCCTGACCACATTAAGGCCATTGCATTTATGTCACCTTATCCACAAATTAATGTTCTGTTTGAAACATCTCTCCCCACTAAAACACTAGTAATTCTATTCTTTTGTCTTATTTGTTCTCCTGAGTACATATTAGCTAAACTACTACATGTTTTAGTTGTTTATTAACTCTTTCAGTTACTAAAATGTCTTCAAGGTAGCTGCATTTCTTGTGTGTTTTGTTTGCTGTGTCCCAGTAGCAGAACAACACCCACCACATAATAGATGATTATTAGATATTTTTGAATGTGCGAATAAATATAAATATAATAATATATAATAAATGGTCTTTAGGCTGTACATTTTATATATTGCCTACAATGTATAATTAAGCTCATATAAATATGTAAACTAGAGTTCAGCAGATCTTACTAAAATTGTGCTTTTAAAAGCCATGTAAAAGAAGAGAATAAGGTTAAAAAGAAAAAGTTGGAGCCGAGTAATTATTCCAGTCAATCAGTTGGTATATATCAAATGCATGAACTATCTGCTAATGAAATTCTCTTCATTATGCTCATTATTAGAATTTTGTTTAATCCTAAAGGGTGCTAGCTCAATATTCTCTTCTCTCCCCATTGTTTTACACAATATCTCCATGTCATGCCTAGAAGGTCACCAAGTTAATTGGCTGTTGAGTACTTAAAGTAGCTAATCCCAATTTACAAGTTATCTGATTTTCAATTTTAAAGTTCTTTGGTCAAGGTTACAATATTAGCATAACCTCAAATTAAGAACATGTTTCTGGGCAAGGTGATGCTTCCCTAGTCAGCAGCTTCAGTGAAACTATTGATGTTTATGTGATTGCACAAAAATCCAGATGTATTTACCCAAACTGGGAAGTACAACATGTGCTTTTCATTATGACTTTTATGTCAGGCTTGTAACACTTTCTAAGGTGTTGTGACTGGAGATTGAGAAATTGAATGTGAAGAAAAAGCAGATTTCATAAGTTTGGGTTTTTTAATGCTTAATTCACAGTAAATATGCTTATTTAGTTAGTCATTGTGGTTAGTTATGAAGTGATCCTATCCACTTTCACCTTCTAAATACAAAATTTTTTTAATATATTAACTTTTTAAATTCTCACACAAATATTTGAAACGCAGTTTGTTTTATCCTCATTGTACAGATTAGGGCTCCAAGATTCTGAGTATCATAACATAACAATCAGGAATCAAATAATTCTGACTTAAGTACATTTACAATTTCTTCTACACATATTGCAAACTCCTACAGGTAATCAGATAACAGTAAATCAGTGAATCATACAGAGTATATAAAATAGGATGTAAAAATTGGCAGTTCAAGAGTGCATGCTGAATCCCTAAGGACAGCCAATGCTTAAATTCAGTTCATTGTTGCAAGCCCAGAACTGCAAGGTTTTCCATTTTAAGCCAGTTTATAGATTTTAAAATTTTCTACACTCATTTGTAAATCTTGTAGTATATTTCTATGTGTAGTCTGATTTGAATTGTGGGATTTAAATGTTGCACTACACCATTTCTTTCCTGCTAAATTCAATAAGTAGCTGCTAATATTACTCTTAGACCGTCAGTTCCCAAAGGACCATTATCACCATAACTCATTAAATTCTATCTTCTTGAGATCCTCCAGATAAGTGGTTTCCAAACTGAGTACCACTCAACTCTAGGCTCCACAGAAGTGGCTGAAGAATCACCATAGGGAATGTATGTATCTATATATGTACATAGATAGATATATACACACACACATACATTTACATATTTTTCACTCCTCTCCAAACACCATCACACTTGATTTATATTCCGTGGGGCCAAGATCTTGCCTAGTTTATTTACTTCAGCTCCTTAGCACCTACAGAAGATTCTGTTACACAATAAGCACTGAGAAAATTTTTGCAGAAGGATGAAGGAATTCCAGGAACTTAGTCATGTATGGTAAAAAACTCCACTTATACTGATGCAGCAAAGACTACCATGGAGCTAGAACTGCAACATCAGTTTTCTCCATGAGCTCTAGCTGGCTGGCCTGCCCTGTGGGTTTTGTACTAGCTAACCCCCAAGATCCCCTGAGCCTAATTCATAAAAATTGATTGCTCTCTCTCTCTCTCTCTCTCTTTCTCTTTTTGGACAAACACACACACAAACATACACATACTATTGATTTGCTTATGTTTCTCTGGAGAAGCCTGACTAATAGAGATTTTAGTATTAAGATACTCTGACGGGTTATTTTTCTTATTAACCTCCAACATAATAATCTACATGCTCTTGCTCTTATTGTTGTTGGACTCGTGGACTTTCAGTCATGGGAATTCAGCCTGAACATCATCAGAGCCACCACTGAGAAACCCATGGAACCCAATAATGCAGGAACTGATCGGATCCAGTTTTTAAACCCACCTAGCTCCCTCCCCAAAAAAGTAAAGTTAAAACAACAAAGAAGAGCCACTCAGGGCATACACTTGATCTTCATTGAGATAAAAGTAGGCAGTATCTGTCTCAGTGAATAGTTTGTGATTAAACCATTACCTGAATGTATTAAACCAATAAGAGGGCCTTACATTCAATGACAAGGTAACAAATTTCAGTCAAAAAACTACTCTGAATTTCTGGTGCTTTCCATCAGCCTCAGTCACAGCATTTTAGGAAATCATGAGCTGTTTATCTGTCTTGATTCTCAGGTGTTATAATCCTACTACACTCATCTCTGACCTCTGCCCACACACAAAGATCCACATACTTCATAAGATGAGTGTAGCATATATGATAACCAATTTCCCTATGACTACCAAGCATGCTGTTCACAGCAGATGTTGGTTACGCAGTGGGATGAGACCCATTAATCAGTGACTGATTTAATATGTGGTAACTTTATCTCATGAGAGCCTAGTACCTAATTTTTTTAACATTGAACCCCCAAACTGGGAAAAACATAAGCAAATTTCACATAAGCACAAGTGAAATCTCAGACTCATAAACTGGATACACTTTTTTTTGACATTTTGTGCTTTCTCTTCAGTAGGGACTACAAAATAAGGACCATTGAGCAGATACCTTCATTCATGTAGAATGTCAGTGAAAGAATATGAAAAGCTTGAAAATTTGTAGGTATTTTAACCACTGCTAAAGATAAGATATATCCTGTAGACAAAATAAAACAATAACTACACATTTGGGCACCTTTGTTAACATCCAGAAAGGGCATATTCATAGAATAACACATACATGTATATCACTGACTTACTCACAATAGCTGTGCATCTTCTATAATTTCATTGCTGAGATCAATGTAGCATATTAAAAATGTTAAATGTGCTTTACTAGGTCTTTTGATGGCTCTGTCTATGGAATAATATGTCCAAGTCCTGCCTTACATGTATCTAGCCATAGATAGTTTCCAAAGTTGCCATTCACTGACATACTTATTTAGTTCCCTATGACATTATCATGATAAAATATATTTACCAGTCTAACCCCACTCATAATTTCTGTCAGGACATGTCCTCTTTAGAAATATCTTCATCATATCTTGGTTTGCCTCAGCAAATTTATCTCATTTTGTTAAAGAAGTTTGGCTGTCTCACAAAACTGAGCACCAACAGTCATTGTAGGCTGTATGATGATATTGAAAAATATTGTTCAAAACTCTCTCTGTAGCTGCCTATCCATTAACCCTCACTCACAGTCCAATTGCTATATAGAAGTATTAAGTGGTCCTTGGGGAAATGTCTGCACTATTATAACTTTATTAGAATGAAATTGAAAACCACCAAGCCCACATCTTCTCTGTCCATAACAATGTTTTTCTATAGCAATTCACTGCATATACTTCTGCTCTTCAAACACCGCTCCAGATAAATGTGCCTTTTACCCTGCCACTTTTCAGCAACAAGATTCCAACAAAACATCAATGTCCAATCAGTAGCCAGATGATACTGAGTGAGAATAAAACACACAAAAAGAGCAACAGGATACCCGATAATATGTCAAGAGAGTTATCTTTTATATGCTGATTGAACTGAATGCTCAGAGACAAAATGTGATTTCCAAACGCCACCTGGCCTTCCATCTGACACATTCATATCACCGGCTTCTGAATAAAATTGAAATATTGCTTGCTAGGGCTGGTCAAAAATTACCAGATCAATAAAATCTATAGCCTCTATCTTCATTTCCCTTGAAAATACAATTCCTTTCCCTCTTCCTTGATTGCATGATTCTCCTAACTCCCCTACACTCTGCTGCATTCACTTTTATCTGCCAAGCTTAAATATGAACACAATAATTAACCTTAGAAGTTTAGCCATGAAAACCTATTGAGATTGAAATAATTTCCAAGGATGTCCCACCTCTGCCCTCATTCTGACTTGTTTGCCATCATTTATTTTTTTAGCTATTTTTAAATGCTAGGTTCTATGATTGACATTCATCTCACATTTAGTAATTTAAAATTGTTTGCATTAGATCTCACTGGTATCTGAATTTTTTAATTTGTCCTAATTGATTCTGACTTGCTTATGGATCTGTTCTAGGTTTAAATAAGCTGGGCATGTCCATGTTTTTCTGGACCTAATTTGGGAACAAAAGAGAGACAATATCATAAATACTGAGCAATTCATGGACTAGAGCAAGAATAAATAGGATTCTTCTTACCACTGAGGCCATGGCAAGACCACCCTAGAAGTGATACTGTCCCCTTGGCCATGTGTTTCAGTTACAGACAAATAAAAGATCTTATTTGTGGTGTCTCTAGGAATATGATATTTAATTTCCATATTCTGAATTTTTTTTAAGTTTTAGATAATAACTTCAAAATTGCCTGTCTTTTTCAGCTGTTTAGAGGAGTGTTTGAGAGTGAAATGGGAGTTTGAGAAGCATACTAGCAATGCAAATTTTCATGATTGCCTGGGGGGCTTCTGGGAGAGGATTTTGATATTGAAAATAATCAATAATCTGCTGAGGCAGATGAAGGACAGAGAATTAGAGTAATATATTCAGCCAACTTGTACTCTCATCTGTATTGACTAAACTTGATGCTGAAGAGATCATATTAAATAGAAAGTAATATCAACATCAGTTCATGTGTTTTGCAGACATAAACATTCACATTTCTTGGGTACAAATATGAGTGACAATTATAATCTACCTACAAAATAACTGGTGTTATGAAAATAAAAGGACATTATCAGTCTCTCTATTTCTATATAAATCTATTTTTATACACAAAAGTAAACTCAAAAAGGATCAAAGGCCTAAATATAAAACATGAAACCATAAAACTCTTAGATAAAAACATAGGCAATAATCTCTTGAACCTAAGCATGAGCAATTTTTTCCTGGGCCCATCTCCTTGGGCAAGGGAAACAAAATATAAAATGAACAAGTAGTACTACATCAAATTAAAAAGCTTCTAGACAGCAAAGGACACCATCAGTAGAACTAAAAGGCAACCTACAGTATGGGGGAATATATTCATAAATGATTTATCCAATAAGGGGCTAATATCCAAAATATATAAAGAATTCATGTGCCTCAACACACACACACAAAAAAAGAACTCGATTAGAAAATGGACAGAGGACCTGAACAGACATTTCTCCAAAGAAGAAATATAGATGGCCAACAGGCACATAAAAAGAAGCTCCTAGGTATTCTTGAAGCAACTGGTCAAATATACAAATTCATTAAAGATCAGGTGAAAACTAATTTACTAATTGCTCAAAGCTCTCAGTGTGTAAAAGCAGCCTTATCCCCATTTTCTCCCAAGTTTAAGAACTGATTAAACTAAATAGTTCTCAAAGAGTGGCTTTACCTATATAAATAATGCAATTATTTTCAAAGTATTTACCTCTGGGTTAACGTCTGTCCTATAAGCTTAGGGATTCCTGTGTCTTATTTTGTAGATAAATGTTTAGAACAGAAATCCATTAAGACTAATCAAACCTGAGGCATTGTTGCAGGACGTTCATTTACCTGAACCTATTAATTCTTGTCTGTTTTCAAACCGTATTTACTTAAACAACGGCATGGAAACAGAGATAAAACCACTGTAAAATGCACATACAATGACAAATAACATCATTTTCATGTGCATATATATGTAATGTGTATATGTGAAATACAAATATAAATTAGAAATTCAACTCAAATATAATGTGGATTAACTTGTAAATAACTGTTTAAAGTATTATGTTATGATCTCATGGATTAATACTATTTTTTGTAATCTGTTAGGTATACATCTCTCCAAACATAAGACAAACATTTAACCAATTGCTTCATATGGTAACAATGTAACTATCACCTAAAAACAAAGTGTTCTACATAAGATCTGGTAATTCTCTGCAGGATTCATTTGCATTCTAAATATATAATCTAAAAACCAGCATTCCCAAATACACTAGGAGCAAGGATGGGCCTTACAAATGACACATTTATTTAAATTTAGTTTCCAGTGCAGAAAATATAAACACATGTTATACTATCAAGGTTCATAGGATCCATTTTTAGTTCTTAACTACCTTATTGAGCACTTACAGATCTTTGTAAAGATTGGCATTTCATAGTTTTTATTCTTTCTTGGAGATTTTCTAAAAATATAAAGAACAAATCTTAAACAAAATGTAAAACTTACACAATTACAATCACCATATGGTCTTATTGGATGGTTTTGTAAATTCAAAATACATTATAAAATTTGTTCGATATTATTTTTCCTATGTATTGAAAAACTTTATACCAAGTCATCTATAAATTATTTCTTTATTATTCAGCAATTATCCCAACTATGCTAAAAATAAAGATTAAAATATATGAAAAAGGAAGAATGATGGATTTGGTCAGAAGATGAATCAATGTTGAAGTAAATCACCATTTTTTCATTATCTTTAACTTTTGTTACTGTGTTGCCAAAAATCTTGCATCAGCTTTCAAAATAGTTATAAAAACAAGCTGGAGACATTATTTCTGGTATTATTTATTTTTCTAGGCTACATTAAACTTAGGTAAGATTTCAGAATTTTTGCTTTCTACCATAACAGCAAAGAGAGGAAAATTGACAGAGGAAGATTTATCACAGTTACAGGACAAATTAGAAGATCAATGCAGGGGGACAGAGAACTGCAGGCTAGGCTCGAATGATGATGGTGAAATTGATGTATAAGCACAATTTCAGAGTATGAGTTTTCACATGATACTATCTTGGAATATTTTTATACTCAAGAATTAGTAAATGAGCAATGCATTTCTAGGAATAAAACTCACACATAGTTAATTATGCTATAGGAAGAACTTCATAATATTTGCAAAATGAATGTGAATCATTCCTTTCTTCCAGAAACATAACTGGCAAAGCTTACGTTTTATGACAAACAAAATTTACTTAATATTGTTCATAAGTGGACAAATACTGAAAGTGGGTATGTGTATAAAAGTAATTAGAAAAAATAGATAATGCAGAAGCAAAAAAAAATTGGATTGATAATTAAAATTGTTCTTTGTAAATCTGAAATAAATTGTTTTTACAATTATAGATTAAAAGTGTTAGCCATTCTTCCTTCAACAAAATTATGACCTATTAAAGTTTGAATAACATTGCATTTTTGTGGTATAAATGCAAGAAGATCACAAAGTAAGGACAAGCTGTTGCACCTTAGAGCTGTACTGGAAATGTTGAATCAGCATTAACAAGATGACTATACTGCAGGTTTATCAATGAGAGTTAGTGAGAAGTTAATTACATTCAAAGAATGTTCCTTAGTTCAAGTATTTATTCTTTCAAATCCAAGAAATTATGAAATATAATTTATAGGTAGTACAGTTCATTTATTAGTAAAATTTCTAATAAGTTTGCTTGTCTACTGAATTATTACTACTGCTTTATCTTATACGTGTCAATTATTCATAAAATGACTATTTTTAAATCTAATCCTCTTATGTATAGTAGCTGCTACCATAGACGGCCAAATAACTACACGTTTTAAAGAACTCTGAAATTTAGGAAAAAATGCAATTTAAGAGGAAGAGCCAAATAACATCAAAGAAAGTTAATATGTGGGGTTTATTTTTAATTAAGTTCATTAGCTGCTGTCACCTCTTGCTGGTTAAATCATCTATAACTTATATAAATAAATTACAGGGATGACAGTGGACTAAAATGACAATTTGAGCAACCATACAAGCAAGAGTAAGTCACACAAATGTATAATAGATACCAAAACTGAAATTCAAAGTCTTTTTATGATTAATTTACATTTAACCAGAGTATCCAGCCATCCCTATTCTATGCATGGTTTTTACTGTTCTTTAGTCCATTTTTAAGTATCATAATAAAATTAAAAGACAATATTAATTTGAAAAGAATTTCAGTAAAAGAGAAAATGCAGTTAAATAGAAAAAAATTATTTGAAGAAATTATCTTTTCAATACTGACTGTCATTGTGATTAATAATATGTTATTTATGATTTGTGACCTTAAGTTAATGTTCGTCATATCATTATTTAAACCCCAGAACACCATCTCAGATAATCCTAATATGAAAGCAAATTCTCCACAGAATGCTCCCCTATGAGTTTTACTAACTTTAATGTGAATCATCAAATAATTTCTAAATCAAAATTAGAATTCAGTATGAAGGATCAAGAGATTCTCAGCACTTTTCTAGTGGTTTCCCACAATCTTGTATTACAATGAGTTATATAGTATTGTAGTTCTTTATGATTCACTCACAATATGATGGTCTTTCTTACTTATAAGAAAACACTATAGCAAAAAATCTTATGTGGATCTAAATCTTCAGTTTTACAGTTTCACACATATCCATTGAGATATTTTGTGATATAACTTTATGATACTTTTTCAGGTTGAAGGTAACATAATCTTGGTTGATTAAATTATGAATTAATGAAAGTTTCTGAATGAAGGAGACAAGTATTACTTCATGCATTTAATAAAGCATTTTTATAAAATAAAGTATTTTAAAAAATAAAGAAAAAGGGAAAGAAAAGAGAGAGTTTGTATGGGTGTTACCTTGGAGATATGAATGATTCATGTTAGGTAAAGAGCACTTCAGTCCCTGGCTGACATGCAAAGGCCCAGGAAGGGACCATATACATGGTGTGACTGGACACCAGAAAGCCACATGACTGCATTGAGTAAAACAGGGAAAAGGGGGAAATGGCTCCAAAGTCTTAACTAAGGACCAGATCATATAGTCTTTGTAGACCATGAAAAGTATTTGATTGCATTCTAAGTGTGAAACCACTGGAAGTTTCTGAGTAAGGAGATGGCATGATCATATTTATCTTATGGAGTGATATTTTCAACCCTTATAAACTTACAGGAGCTTTTGAAAATACCATCAAAACTAGTTAAATCAGAATCTCTGAGAATGTTTCTCAGGCATTGGACTGTCATCCCCAGTTAATTTTATTACGTAACTAGAGTTAAAAACAAGTCATTCAGAGTAATATCACTCATTCATGTTGCTATGGAGAATAGTTCATTGCATGCATGTCTATGGGATGAAAAGCAACTTAATTATAACAAAGAAATCAAGGAACAAATGGACAGCACTTCTCAATTATTTTCAGAAATGTTGATAAGACGCAGGTTTAAAAGTTTTTAAAAGTGATTACTATGTTTTTTTAATTAATTGATCATTTTCTTTGAGGTGCTGGGGAATGATTCCTGAAAGCATTTTTTCATTTATTCTAAACTCCCCCGTTACACATCTCCTTGTGTAATATAAGTGGCTATCCTTAATAATCATTTTACTTTGATTTTACCAACATATAAATGAATGAAATATATTTCCTATTTATATATTTCATTCATTTATATGAGTGTGCCATAGACTGAATGTGCTCCCCCAAAATTCATACGTTGAAATCTAACTCCCAGTGTGACAGTTTTTGGAGGTGGGACTTTTGGGAGATGAATAAGTCATGAGAGTGGAGCCCTCATGAATGTGATTACTGCCCTGGTGAAAAAGGACCCACAAGAGCTCCTGGTTCCTTCTGCCATGTGAAGTTATAATGGAAAGATGACTATGAGCCCAGAAGTAGGTTTTCAACAGACAACAAATCTGCTGGTGTCGTGATCTTGGACTTCCTAGCCTCCAGAATGGTAATAAATAAATTTCTGTTGTTTATAAGCCACCCAGTTTATAGTATTTTATTATAACAGAGCAAACAGACTGAGACAGTGAAATTCATTTTTCATGTGGAAAGAGAATAAGGTGTATGGGATAGGCAGAATAATGTGCCCCTGAGAATGTTCACCCTAGGACCTGTGCATATGTGATCTTAAATGGCTCAAGAGACTCTTCTGATGTAATTAAGGTTATGGATCTTGAGATGGGGAGATTATGCTGGAATATCTGGGTGTTCCTACTGTATCACAAAGAGAGATGTGACTACAGAAGAGGGGCACAAAGAGATGCCACATTTCTGGCTTTGAAAATGAAGGAAAGGGGTCATGTGAGCTGAGGCTTGTAGGTGGGTTCTAGAAAATGGAAAAGACAAGGAAATAGATTGTCCCCTACAGCCTCCAAAATATTGATTTTAGCCAAGTGAGTGAATTATTTTAAGACCTTATGTTCATGGCAATTTGTTGCACAGCAATAAAACATGAATGAAATATATGAAGGTAATTTTCCCAAATCATATTACTCTATATTCTGAAGTCTAGTAAAGCTGAGGGTTTATTGACATGAGGAGAGAGGGGATACATCCAGGGCAAAACAAGTGTCAGAAAATGATTAGGACAATATTCACCTTCCTGAACATAATAAACCGCCACAGTTTTATGCTTGATTTAATGATTCCTTAAACAATACTTAACACTAAACAGCATTATATATGGACCATTAATTGTCTTACACAATTCTGCGTGCTTTCAAATAGTTTCCCCAAATCCATCTGTCCTACTTTAAATCTTTCTAAGCACAGTCTTTCAGTTAAGCTTTTATGAATCACATCAAGAAACTAATTAACAGCATTTTATGTTTATGTCCGTTTTTATAAATGTATTTTATTTAAGTAATGTAGGCATAAGCCATCATTCATTAACCTTAGAACATTATATTTATTGTTTTTCCTTTATATCAAGGTTATTTTTCCAAATGTACGTCAACTGTTTTTTTTTCAAGAATTTAAAGCTTGAGGAGAACCAATGTTGAGTTTCTCTATGCAAAGGCTTATAGCCAGTCCTTTGATCAGAGTCAGCAATTACTTTGAAGATAAATATCTGAATAAAATCTGTGGATAATTAGATTACCTATGAAGATGGTTCATTCTGGAAAAAGCTGAGAAAAATAATTGTCTGTTGAGATGTTCAATTCTATGTGATAAAAGAAAATTTCATATTCTTTTGTTAACTGAACAAATTCATTTTAAGTGCCTAGTGTTTAATGCACAATGGTATGTTCATCGATGCAGGATGATCCAAAAGGCCCTGGTTCTAACCTAGAGGCCCTGCATTCAGGGAGAGTTCATTATGTTTCCTACTTGCCTTAACCTCACGGAAACATTATAGATAGTGTCAGGATTCTAATATCTGAAATGTGATTTTATGGATCCAAAGCTCTGCTTCTCTATTTGCTACCTTGAACAATTATTTTTCCTATTTAAACACCAGTTTCTAAACTTACACACACAAAAATGAAATTCTACCTGTACTTACCTGGCAGGTGGAGGTGAATTTCAGAGGCCACGGTGCTTATCAAGTGTGAAACACAGACCTAATTGGTCTAATGTTCTCCACAAATGTCTCACCTCTCTGTGTTGGAGAACTCAAACCTGCTGATTAATATCTCAACCCTTTCTGGGGTACACAGTTTCCTTTGACTTACAAACTTTCTAGGAAATTCTGTCTTTTAGAGTTCTGTCTCTTTGCACCACATCCCGCTTTCCTCAAAATGACCTTTGAGTACATGGGGGAGCACAGTGCCTTCATATTGGGGGGATAGGTGGCTTCCCATTTGTGATGTTGGTACTGACTTATCTGTGTGGCCAAGGAGTCCCTTGTCTGGTTGCACCTGGTTCCTCCTGCTCTGCTAATCTTGCCTAACTCTGCACACCTCAGTTCCCACTGAGACCTTGTGTTCCCAGAGTTCTGGCTGTACCTCCTGTTCAAACCCTTGATCACATCCCTTCCTTGATAATCTCAACTATTAGTTACTTTTTCTCTGTCATTGCAAACTGTTGTAGAGTGACTGAATAATTAATGAAGATTTCTGGCCAACACAATCTACAACAATACACCTGCCTCCACAGGACTTGTGTGAATGTTTGGAGCCACATGGGAACAAAGAATAATTCTAAGTGCTTATCTGCTTAACCACACCTGAGCAGTGATTTTTGTTCTCAAGCAGCTGTCTCCCGCCATGTGGAAGCTGAAGTTATCCTGAATCCTGAAGAGTAGCCTACTTTCAAAGTCCCAAGTGAGAACCAGGCAAAGGTCATTTGTTTTGTTACTCCTCTAGAATTTCTGCCTGGATTTAGGGAAGAGGAAGTGTGAAATGCTGTGATTCACCTTCTGCCTTACTTACGTCTCTATTCTCCCACTAGTCTATCAGGGCCAAAGAACCTGCTGCTGCATATATTCAGATATTTTATTTTATTTTGATGTCCCTACTCCACTGAATATTCTGACTTTGTGTGTGTGTGTGTGTGTAGGGGGAGGGCTTACAATTTAGAAATTAGATTATTACAATAGTTTATTTTGTATGATTGCTGCAGTCCTTTTGGAGTTGATGCTGGAGTCATTCATATGTAAAACACTATCAGCCATCAAGTCATTTAGATGGATTACACTCTCAATCAATGTGAAGGAGCAACGGAGGAGGACCATGTTTGGTGAGGAGATGATGAGCTCAGTTTGAGATGTGCAATTTTAAGGACTTTTTGGCATTCTAGTGAAAATGTCAGCAGTGTTTTACAGTTCTGGAGTGAACTACAGAGATAGAGGCTGGAAATATAAATATAAAAATCTTCACAATTCATAATATGTAAATTGAATATGCAATAAAATAAATGAATTAGACATTCCAATAGGTGGCTTCAGAAGATTTCCATGCAATATTATTGAATGAGAAAAGGTGCAGAATAATGTGTCTATTTTCTAAGCAAGGGTCATGAAAACAAAACTGTGCACATATATAGACCTTTACAAATGTAGACATACCACATTGAAATGTTTGCATATTTGCATGATTATATATATAAGATGATAATATGGAGTGATTTTTACTGTATTGCTTCTGTGGGTTATTTACATAGAGGAGTAAGGGGTGTGGAGCCCTTTTTGTAATTGGCAGAGGAAGGGGAGGGTGATAAGCAAAGCAAATAGACTGTGAGCCATTGGACTGGAAGGGTGTGAGCATGGGAAGGGAGATATTTTGAGACATAAACAATGACCAGTCCTTTTGGACGTTGTTCTAAAAGAGAATAAAAAGCAATAGTCACAGATGAACACCATGTTAATGTTGTTTTTAATAGCAGTGAAGGAGATACAAGCATATTTCAGTTCTGGAGGATGGGTCCAGAAAAGGGAAAAATTTAAAAGGAAATGGAATTTACTGATTTTGAATGCTTTTGAGTGTCAAAAAAGAATGGAATCCAAAACTAAAATATAAATGTTTAGATTTTACAAGGGGTTTTTATATACATCATTTTATTTTATCCAAGTAAAATTCTAGGACTACAGTTAAGTGATTTGTCAACTGGACATATTATAGCAATGAAAACTGTGATCATACAACCAGATTATTACAACACACCTAAATTTAAATTTCCTGATACTGAGCCCTAAAGAATTCACCAAATATTAATAAATATGTAACTATACATATCTTAAAATAATAATGTGTGTTTAGTGTTGCCACATATCAGACATTTTACAAAATTACAACTTAACTCCATTAGAACTTAATAGACACTATTCACTATTTTGTCTTCTGTACAGATGACAAAACTGATACTCAGAGATATTAAATAAATTTCACAATGTTATCCATCTGACAAGCATGTGAAACAGGTTTTACATTCAAATAATATGATCCAATAAGCCACTGGAGTAAGATGCCTCCAAACAAACAAATAGGAATATTTCCTTAAATACTTTTTCTCTCAAAACGTAAAATATTTATTTTTAATAATCGCTACCGTATGGATAAAGATGCTGTTCTCAGTTGGTCTCCTTGTTGGAAATCACAAGCCATTTTTTCAGTTTCCTAGAAGGACAAATAGTGGCATATTTCTGAGACCCTCATAGAGGAGGGCATCTCACCTGATAAGATGGGTCAGGAATACCTTCAATGAGGAAGTGAACATTGAATTGACAATTATTTTACAAAAACATAACACAGCTTTTATTATTCACTTTGGAACTATTAAATCTTTAAAGAACCTATCACAGATAAGAGGAGGATATGAATTTCAATGTAATATTTCCCAAGCTAGCTTGTGACTTAAAGAAAATCATAATTAAATTTAGAAGCTATATATACCAGAATATTCCAATTTAGTATACTTTAAGGAAAACAAATTGAATTAATCTAATTTCTAATATTTATCATTTTAACACATGCATACGTATATGTATAAATATGTATGGGTATATTATTCATTTTACTTTTTCAGTGTAATTTATTAAATTATTCTTTTTTTCTACATCTCTTGATCAATTATTATTCTGGTTTTATTAATGAGTGATATTGAGAAATAATGTTTCATGAATATTTAGACAGTTTTGCAAAGCTGAGCATTTTTGAACAAAGAATACTGGCATCAAATTATGAGGAGTGAATGAAACTTAAAACAATCCAGTTTCTAGAAAACTGCAAGTACAAATTACTTGAGGTGAGAAAAGTCTAGGCCCATTTGAGAACCAGAAGCACAGCTGATGTGGCTGAAAAATAATGAATCCTAGGAAAATGGTTATGAGAGAAAGTCGGAGGTCAGGAGACCATGGATAGCGAGAGATGTGTCAACAAAATGAATTTGTGTTGTTTTCGTAATGAGAAGCCATTTAATGATTAAACAAGAGTGAAATATGGTTTTATTTTTGTTTTTTTGAAGAGCTCTCTGGTCACTGTAGATATGGTGAGAAGAGGAACAAATGGAAACAGGGAAAAAAAAAAAAAAAAAAAGCTCGATTTTTGCACCAGTCTAGGTTGGAAAGTTTTAAGTTGTCCTATTTGTCCTGCTCAACATTTTGTAACATTTATGAGCAACTTTATATTTGCAATTAATTCTTTAAAAGGTCAAATAATACTAATGGCTTTCCTACAAGAAAACCTCAGTTGTCTGTCTCCTATCATTTCTTCCTTATATTGTTGCACTTTTAGGTGATGCTTCTCAATTTAAATATAATCTATAATTTGGAGTATGAAGATTTAGTGCTCTTAGTTCACCTTGCTTTCCCTTCTCGCCCAACACTAAAACAAGATTTCATGTTTTCTATCACTCAGATGTACTTGAAACTCAATTGGTTAGACCTTGAATCTCAAATGTGAAGAGAGAAGGTAGGTATTCTTTTTACATCAGTTAGGCTTATTTTCTTCTTAAGTATGTTTCTTGTTTCCACCCAAATATCTTCATTCTGATAAAGTGTTGATTATAACAACTTAAAATCATTATAAACCACAGTATGCCTCAAGATAAATCCTTTCTTTGTCATATCATATTTGCACTGCATTCACTGTTGCCTCACTATTTTATATTTCTTTTAATATAATTTATTACATATTCTTTTATTTATATCTCTCTTGGTAAAATTCATATATAGTGAATGGCAGAAATGTAGACTCACTTGCTGTACAGTTTATCTTAAAAATCAAGTATTAAAACTATGTTGTATAGATTAAAGAAGAATTGTAATGACTTCTTGGAAATGTCACATATCATCATGAAACACTAAGAATATGAGTTTTTTAATATGGCAATTTGATTTTGATATTTTCTTACTCTTGGTGTGGTGTCTACACATTATTTCAATGGGACAGGGAGGGAAGAAACATTCCATAATTTATTTTTTAACTGAATCTTTAAATTCATCATAAGCAATTTCCAACCCTTTCTACTGTATTTCTGCCACTAATAGATTTAACGTACACCAGGATGCATTTACTCCATGTTTTTGCATATACAAAGCATTGGCTCAAATGCTCTTCTCCATTTTCCAACCAGTGAATAATCTACCCATATGTGAAGTCCTTATTCAGCCCTTCTGAGCTTCAAAGCTTTTATTAATATCCTAGAAAAATTTCAGAGTTTCTGTCTTATCAGATATCTTGTATGTGACTCTATTTTAGCACTTATAGTAACTATTGTAATTGGTTTCATGTTTGTCTCCAGTCCATGACGGATTTCCGAGAAGGCAGTTTTGACTATATTTTAGTCTTTGTACAACCAAGTGTTAACTCTGACAAAGATTTGGTTTCAAGGAAAAAGTGATTAATGATTAACTGAATAAACTCATCAAATATCTGACTACAGTGGCCTAGCCAAGTTGCCATATAATTAGCCATTACTTCATCCACTAGTCTCCACAGACTATTCCAAAGGTTAGCATATTAACTACAGACACTATTTCTAATAAAAACTATTTAAATAAATGAAGCAATAAGTGCACAAATGAAAAGGACATCCGAAGTAAATAAGACTAATTCCCAATTGCATGGAGGCAGAGTTAAGGAAGGCACTATTCCCCTCTTTTGTATATTATCCCTAAGTAAGGTTTCAATCCTTAATTTAGAACCACAGGAAAGGGGTTCACAAGTTGATATCAGGGTACTCTTGAGCCTGTCACTAGTGAATAGAAGAGGAATATATATTTTTTTGTATTTCCAAGCATACCACTTATTAAATCTTAGAAAAATCTGTTAAAAGTGAAGTGAGCATTGGCAAATTAAATTTTGCTGAGCACAAAGTATATTCAACTGACTTTTTTGCAAGTACTTTAGAATCTTTCACCATATTTTTATAGCAATGTTTATCCTCAAAGTACATTTATGCTGAAATAAAAATTGATATGAAATCAAAGCCTAGACTGGTCACGACTGTCAGGGGCTCAGCACACTACTTTTACACTTAGGGCTATATTTGAACTGTTTTATTTGTTGGGGGAATTAGTAAAATCAATAAAAATACTGTCCAAGTTTATAAATGACTTATTCTGAATGGAAAAAATAAAAAGAGTTCCTTGATCTGAACTGCATAAAAAAAATACAAAACAAACAAAAGAGCACCTCTTGATCCATTATTTATAACATCAAGGTTGGAAAACTGATTTCAAAGTGATTTTATGTCATTCTGAATGAAATATATTTCTTTGTGACATTTTTTGTATTCCAATCCACACTGCTATTATAAAATCTATAGAAATCATTTAACTAGGCAGTTATGACAGAATTTATTGGAACTGTAAAACAGCAAAGATTAAAAGCTTTGGATGGACCACCTAAATTGTAAGAGCCAAAGGTGGTCCCTCAGTTGGCAGAGGGTTTGCATGGAATTTCCTACTTTTTCCAAAAATTGACTGAGGTAGCATATTCATATGTAAACTCTCATACATCTTTTCAGCCACATTCAGTACTGAGAGTTTTAATCCCTGGGTTATGTGAAATATTTGCACATTAGCTTATGGCATATGTAGATAATTGTTGTGATGGATAATATTATTTGTCTCCTTGACTGAGATAAGGGATGGCTAGATTGCTGGGAAGACATTCCCCCTGGGTTTTTGTGAAGGAGTCTCTGGAAGGGATTAAAAGAGAGAAAGTAGTAGTTCTATTTTCAAATTTTCGAACCTCTGTGCTGTTGTCCATAGTGGCTGCTTCAGTTTACATTCCCATCAGTGGCTCAAAAGGATTCCTTTTCTCCACATCCTTGTCAACACTTGTTATGTCTTGTCTTTTTTATACTAGCTATTCTGATAGCTATGAGGTTATACTTCATTGTGGTTTGATTTGCATTTCCCTAATGATTAGTGATGTTGAGCACCTTTTTGTGTGCCTTTTGGCCATCTGTAGTGTTCTTTGGGAAAATATCTATTCAGGTCCTGGGCAATTTGTGAATAAGTTTGGTTATCTATCTATCTATCTATCTATCTATCTATCTATCTATCTATCTATCTATCTATCTATATCTATCTATCTATCTATCACCTGTCTATCTATTTATTTATTGCTATTGAGTCTTATGAGGTCTTTATATATTTTGGACATCAACCCCTTATTGGATATATGTTAGCAAGTATCTTCTCCCATTTAGTTAAGTTTTGCTGTTTAGTTAGGTTTAGTTAAGCTTTTTGTTTTGCTGGTGGTTTTCTTCATTGTGCAAAAGATTTTTAGTTCAATTAAGAAAAGAGAGAGAAGGTGACTAAGAATGAAGAAAAACTTATATTGACTGTATTTAGACTTCACAATTAGATATGTTTCTATTTAATCATTAATTTAAGAATTCATTCAATAATGATATTTGAGTATCTATTACACCCCAGATTCTTTTTCTATCTGATACAAGAAAATTGTTTATAGATACAAGAAAATTTTGGTTTTACTTCAATGGAGCTTATAATGGATCAAGGAACAACTTGTATCATTGAAAACTGTTGGGGATAGTTTTGATTCCTTATATTAACAAATTATATTTCTATAACTCAAAGAAAGCATTGAGCCAATATTAATCTAACTACTACTTTTCTTTTCTAACCAGGTATCAGCAGAAATTAAGCAACTTGTTTCTCATGTAGCATGTTTGGAGAAAAATGACTCCTGAGGCACTGGTGGGCTCTATTGATACTTTGAAGTAGGGAGGGGAAAGTGTTATGAAGGTCTCACCTTTGGTCTATTTCTCAACTGTTGTAGTTAGTACAAAACAGGTTCAGCTTTTCATGGCTAAGTATTGTGTAGGTCAAAAAACATACTTTTAAAGGGTGACCTACGACATTTCCTGTGAGCCATGATTAGTCCATGTGGAAGAACATCAATGAGCCTGAAAGTATTCTGTCCCAAGAGCAGGAATTAGAAGGGTGGATTGAGAGAGTTAATATCTGCCAATTCTTTACTTGTTAACTATAGGCATTTACTATATTGTAGTGTATGATATGAAGACTCTTCTCTAATAGGAAATATGCTTTAAAGGCTAAGGAAAATTTTAATAAGCTAGTCCAAAAGTCATTTAAAACAGTTTATCTCAAAGGGCAGGAAGGTAAAATGACACTGAAGGGAATAAATCCTGTTTTGTAACTGATACTTGGAGAATTTAGAAAGACTATGTGTTAAATAAGAAGTGTCAGTGATAAACAGTAAAGGAAAACAGACTGTCTAGGATCCATCAGGAGAAGTAGAAACTCATTCTGTGATTGAAAAATAGGCAGTAGCCCCTTAATTTGAGAGAAGTTCAACATGAAAAGTGGAGGATTAAATAGGAGTTGGGGTGAAGTGTTTCTGGCTTGTCATTTAGAGAATTTGCATTAACTGAGATATTTGTCATAATGTTTAGAATCTTTTTTTCTTTTTCATTTCTGAAAATAAGCAGTTTTCTCATATTCAGTGTGAGAAATTACAATATTAGTCATGAAATTTCTCAAAGTGTAGCAATTTTAAATGAGGAAAGTAATCACTGAACATTTTGGGTTATAAAACTCATGGTCACAAAGTGATATTGCATTTTTTCTTATTAAAGAAGAAATTCTTACAACTGACAAAATGACTTTTTAGAGATTTTAATATATGCTAGATAGGAAAACTACCAAACTTGAGCTTCAACTCATTATGAATTTATTCCTTGATCAAATACATGATTTACTCAAATGTAGCTGCAGCTAAAATGCAATTATCTATGAATTGTTTTTAACTTAGTAAATGTCTGAAGTAATTGAAAATTGAGAAGTTTAAAGATAACAATAAAAGCAAAACTAATTAACAACTATTTTTTCCTGGTGTAGAACTGTATTTCTCTATGGAAGTATACATGAGAAAACTAACTACTGTATACTGAAACTTTAAAATTAATTTTATCTGGAATGTTAAGAAGAAAGAAAAGACTGAGATTAAAAAACTTATTCTCCTATAGTCTTTTGCTTTCTTAAATAAGTTAATAATGCAAAAAGTTCATAATTCCAATTTTAAAATTCAATTCAGTGATGTATCTTTGAAATAAGTATAATAATTACATTTTCCAAAATGGAGTTTTTCCAGCACCAGTTTATTCAGAAAATAAATTGGCCTATTTAAGAGGTACTATATTACAAGTAGCAAAAAATTTGTGTAAGTTATTGCAGTAAATCTCTGAATTTATGTCTTTTGTTATTAATTGCTATTATTGATTCCTTTTCCTACCAAGGAAAACTTTCCTCTAAGAATGTGAAATTATGAGATAAAATTTATGTGTTTATATTTAATAAGTGCTGATTTGAATTTTAACTTTCTATCTTAATGAAATATATAAATACTTTTGTATTATCGCTCTTTCTAAATAACAAACTCTTCTTTAAATGATGGTATAATTGATTTGCTAAGTTTCAAGGAATTGTATGCATCAATTTGCATCAATTTGTCCTGATGTACTAGGGAAGAGTTCTTGTTTTGTTTTTGTTTTCTTCTTCAAAATACTTTGAACAGTCACAAATTTCTTTTTTTAAAGGACACTACTTTATCCACAAACTTCTGTTAAAGAATCAGCCTAATAGGGCTTTATGAATAAGTGACTATGCACTTGGTTTACATGGTTGCCATGTAAATCATCTCCCTAGTCACAGTTAAGTAAATTACAAAATGGATATCAGTCAATAAGGGAGTAGACAGAAAAGAAAACAAATGTCTTTCCAAAAAATATCAGTAATTATTTGGGCCAAATCATATTATTCCTTATTGTGATTAAAGCAATGGACACTAGAAGATATGCATTTGGAAAAGGTAATGCACAAATTTCATGGACAACACAAATCATAATTAGCAAAACTATGTATCATCAAAAGCCATGAGTAGTAAGAAGCCATGGGAAAGTGAAATGGAATAAAGGATAAGATTGTATGTTGTAATATTAGAGAAACAAAGATGGAAAGGAAATCCAAGAATTCCACCTGCTCTGCCACCAGTAAGATGATCTGCTTGTATATAGCATGTTGCAAAACATGCATGTTTGGGAGAGAGTTTTTATCAGAAACCTAAAAATATTTTGGAAATGTTCCTTTAAGATTCAAATCTTATGGAGTATATCAGATAGCCTCCAAAGAGCATGATTAGACTAGGAAGCTAGATTGTATTTCTAATTAATTAAAGATAATTTTCTTCAGTACTGAGTATTTTATATGCTTGACAGTCAAAATATAAAGAGGTAAGTTGTTTTTTTTTTTGTAGATAATTATTTTTTATTGAAGGGTAGTTGACACACAGTATTACATTAGTTTCAGGTGTACAACACAGTGATTCAACATTTATATACATGATAATTCTAGGTACCAGCTATCACCATACCAAGTTGTTACAATATTTTGACTGTATTCCTTATGCTATACATTACATCCCGGTTACTTATTTATTTTACAATTAAAAGTGTGCACTTTTTTTTTTTTTGTTAGAGCATCTCTCATATTTATTGATCAAATGGTTGTTAACAACAATAAAATTCTGTATAGGGGAGTCAATGCTCAATGCACAATCATTAATCCACCCCAAGCCTAATTTTCATCAGTCTCCAATCTTCTGAAGCATAACGAACAAGTTCTTACATGGAGAACAAATTCTTAGTGAATAAATAACATGGTGAACAGTACAAGGGCAGTCATCACAGAAACTTTTGGTTTTGCTCATGCATTATGGACTATAAACAGTCAGTTCAAATATGAATACTCATTTAATTTTTATACTTGATTTATATGTGGATACCACATTTCTCTCTTTATTATTATTATTTTTAATAAAATGCTGAAGTGGTAGGTAGATACAAGATAAAGGTAGAAAACATAGTTTAGTGTTGTAAGAGAGCAAATGTAGATGATCAGGTGTGTGCCTGTAGACAATGTGTTAATCCAAGCTAGACAAGGGCAATATAACATCCATGTATGCAGAAGATTTCTCTCAGAACAGGGGGGGTGAGGTTCTAAGCCTCACCTCTGTTGATCCCCAATTTCTCACCTGATGGCCCCCCTGCGACTGTGCCTGTCTTAGGTTGTTCCTCCCTTGAGGAATCTTACCCGTCTCTGGCTAACCAGTCATCTTCCGGGGCCATACAGGGAAATGCAAAGTTGGTAAGTGAGAGAGAAGCCTTATTGTTTGAAACGGTTAGCTTTTTACTTCTTTGCATATTTATGCCCTGTGGCTTCTATGCCCAGCATTTGTCTTGAGGTGTCTTTAACACTTGGAAGAATTATGATACTCAGTAAATTCGATATGAGGCACAAATTCTATTTAAGAGATGTAATTAGGAAGGAAGAAGAAAACCTATAGAAGTAGCAGATGGAAGAAAACATGGGAAGATTGATTATTTCTTTGACATATCTTCTTGTAGAGTAACTTAAGCATGTATAGGTTTTAAACTACTAATTAAATTGCACACACACATTAACATAATATGAGTACAGTTACGTAACCAAAGCATACCTGTAATTACCATCCATCTCCAGTGAAACCAAGAAAACCAATTAGGCACCTTAGGCATTTGTGAAAACTTATCTATGATATGGTGGATCTCGTCCAACTGAACTTGAACAGTCTGAGAGAAATCAGACAAATTAAAACAACCCATTCCTGGGGACTGTTCACATCCCATATGTTCTTTTAACAGTAGATAGTCTGTAGTTGTAAGATTTTGGAGGGCTAGAACTTGCACTTCTCCTAATTCTTGGTTGAGTTCCAACAGTATAGATCCAGTCAAATTTATTGTTTTACTGTATGCACAGGCCAGCTTAGATATCTCCTTCTTCATTCCCATGGCAAGTCCAGGAACTGGTGGGATGAGTGCATCTGCACCTGTAGCAGTGCGTGGATCTTTGTTGGGGTTTTTTGCTGGTCATCTTCTGGCATAAGTCTTCCCAAGAGTGCTGATGTTGGAAGTTCTTTTTCATATCGTATCTTAGTTCATTTTCGGGGTAGCCAAATTAGGCTTTGATCCTCTGTATAAACACAAACAGACCCTTGGCCTACACTTTTATATGCCCTTTATACCCTTGTGTAGAACTCATTGGAGGTCACCACACAGGAACTGCCTTTTTTTTTTTTTTTTTGGTATCATTAATCTACACTTACATGACGAATATTATGTTTACTAGGCTCTCCCCTATACCAGGTCCCCGCTATAAACCCCTTTAGCGTCACTGTCCATCAGCATAGCAAAATGTTGTAGAATCCCTACTTGCCTTTTCTGTGTTATACAGCCATCCCCTCTCTCCCACCCCCCCATGCATGCTAATCTTAATACCCCCCATACTTCTCCCCCCCCTTATCCCTCCCTACCCACCCATCCTCCCCAGTCCCTTTTCCTTTGGTACCTGTTAGTCCATTCTTGAGTTCTGTGATTCTGCTGCTGTTTTGTTCCTTCAGTTTTTCCTTTGTTCTTATATTCCACAGATGAGTGAAATCATTTGGTATTTCTCTTTCTCCGCTTGGCTTGTTTCACTGAGCATAATACTCTCCAGCTCCATCCATGTTGCTGAAAATGGTAGGATTTGCCCTTTTCTTATGGCTGAGTAGTATTCCATTGTGTATATGTACCACATCTTCTTTATCCATTCATCTATTGATGGACATTTAGGTTGCTTCCAATTCTTGGCTATTGTAAATAGTGCTGCAATAAACATAGGGGTGCATCTGTCTTTCTCAAACTTGATTGCTGCATTCTTAGGGTCAATTCCTAGGAGTGCAATTCCTGGGTCAAATGGTAAGTCTGTTTTGAGCATTTTGATGTACCTGCATACTGTTTTCCACAATGGTTGAACTAATTTACATTCCCACCAGCAGTATAGGAGAGTTCCCCTTTCTCCACAGCCTCGCCAACATTTGTTGTTGTTTGTCTTTTGGATGGCAGCCATGCTTACTGGTGTGAGGTGATACCTTATTGTAGTTTTAATTTGCATTTCTCTGATAATTAGCGATGTGGAGCATCTTTTCATGTGTCTGTTGGCCATCTGTATTTCTTTTTTGGAGAACTGTCTGTTCAGTTCCTAAAGAGGTAAGTTTTTAAATAACCATGTTAGAAAAAACAGTGTTTACAGTGTTGTTATTTATTTGGATTAATTTAGGAGAGTGGATCTCAAAATTTGATGTATATTAGAAGAACTGAGAAAATTGTTATATTAAATGATAGCTGTTACCAGCTCATTTCACTTTTTAATGTCCTCAAAGTTCATCCATGTCATCACAAATGGCAGGGTTTCCTTTTTTTTTAAGTCTAAGTATATTTCATTTTATATATATATATATATATATATATATATATATACATATATACCACATTTTCTTAGCTAGTCATCCATCAATGGACATCAGTTGTTTTCATATGTTGGCTATTGTGAATAACATCGCAATGAATATCAGAGTGCAAACATCTCCCTGAGATCCTGATTTCAATTCTTTTGGATACATATCCATTGATTCCATTTATTTGAGGTATCTAAGACAGTCAAACTCATGAAGGCAGAGAATACAATACTGGTTGCCAGAGTTTGAGGGGAATTGGCGAGTAGGCTCTCCATGGTTACAAAGTTTCAGTTATGTTAGATAAATGAGCTCAAGAGATCTGCTATATAACAGCAGGTCTATAATTAACAAGTGGCATTGCACCCTTCAAAATGTGTTAACAGGGTAGTTCTCACACATATATCCTTGCCCAAAACAAACGAACAACAAAGGACACAGGAGACTCTGGAAGGTATAGGGTATGTCTATTAGCTTGATTCTGGGGGTGGTGTCATAGGTGTTTGCAAATGCCGAGATTTGTCACATTATACACATTAAGTATATGCAGTCCTTTGTATATCAGCTGTACCTCAATAAAACTGTTAAAAATAAAGTATGGCTGGGCTTTATCCCAGAACCACCAAACCAGAGTCTAAAGAAGGAGACCTGCAGTCTTTTGGTTTGAGCTACTCTGGTAATTCGTGTATACTGGTAACCTAAATAAAAGATGACCTCCTTAATCTTTATGGTTTGAATTAATAATTAAACTGTTAAAATATATGTGTTGATATATATTCATGGAAATAAAATGTGTTATCTATAAATATGGCTTATGAGTTATATTTTTATAATATTAGTATCAGCATTTTGAGATATTACTTAATTCCCCTGAAACGTTATTTATAATCAGAATTCTTACATATTCTGGATCAACAGAATGAACAGTACCAAATTAGTAGTTGATATTTTACCAGTTTATTGGAAAACAATCTAGATGTGCTTACTTTGTGGAGAGAGTAGATATGATGGCACTCTTTCATAACTCTACTAAAAATCAAATAAACTACTTGCATTTTGACTACATTATAAGTCAGTAGGTCATGAGATTTAATACTCTGGTTCTGAATTTAAGATTTTTTTTTATTATGGGAAGATCAACAAATAAACTAGTGACATTTTTGCTTCTTCCATTCCCTTTTCAGTTATCAGAAAACTTCCAATGGATGCTTCCTTTCTTTAGTCAGTTAACTTCTGAAGAGCATATGATACAGTTTATCACCTACTTTGGAAAGACTTTTTCCTTTCCTTGATTCTCTCTTGATTTTTCTCTTATACCACTGGCCACTTATACACACATTTGTTTGTTTTTACTCTTCCTAAGATGTTAGAATTTTATAAACTCTTTTCAATCTATGTCTTCAGAATGTTTTCAATCAGTTTTTTTATTTTAAATGCGCACATGTAACATACACATACACACACACACACAATTTTCCATCTGCTGCTCACATCTCAAACCAAAATCATAGAAATCACACATCACATCCCTAATCCCTCACTCTCTTATCCTTAGTATCCAGTCTATTTCCAGTATGATATCTTCTACTGCCAGAACATGTCTCAAATTTGCTCATTATTCATTTTCATTCCTATGATTCTAGACAGAATTACATTATACAAAAAAATAATGAATTTTAAAACTATTGTCCTTTTAACACTGTTTGGGCAATACCAAGTTACAGAATGTACAGGTATTATAAATTACAAGTGGCTAAGGACATCACAGACAGCAATATATGATCAAAGATCTATGCCTATGTTTTCATTAATCATAAATAGCATCAATGTCTGAAAAACATTTTCCAACTGCTACTATATATCACTTACAAATGAAAACATTTCCTTAAGTTCCATATCTCCTTAACTATTGGAAATTATATAATCAAATAAAATATGTCTCATTTTGCAGTATGCTAAAAGAAAATTAAACACAATGAGTTCTGGGTGGTCCAGATTTGATCTCCTGCAAATGAGAAAACCGGGGGAAATAACTTTAATTTCAAGATTTCACAGAGTGCCACACATATGAGGTTCATAGGAGATAATGATTAATAACATGGATTTGGAAGCTTATAAAGTCTTCTGAAATCTAGTTCCTGTAATTTGATAACTTTATCCTCTAGGTAAATTACTTAACATTTCTGTGCCCTAATTTTGTCATCTGACAAATGGGAATTTTAATAGTAAATTTCTTAGAATTGTGAAAATTGAGTGAAATATTCCACCAAATGCTCTGGGATAGTGCCTAGGCACATAGTTAGCACTCAACAAATATTGCATAATAATAATGACAGTTAATTTGAAAGGATACACTTTACTAGAAGTTTCTTAAATGTTTATTTGAAATAAGACTGGACATTATAATTTTACTTTCATTTTAACATTTAGATGGTGAACAACATCCCTTGCAATGAATAAACTGGCAAATGTATTAAATTAAGTTCTTAATTACAATTAACATTTCTGAGCTCAGAGTGACAGTGACAGCCATCTGCTCTAAAAGTGACACTGGCCATTGCAAAAACTCAGTGTAGGCGACTGTCCGGCAGTTACCAATCTGTTTCAATTCAATGTTCAGTTTAATAAGATGAGAACTTGAAACTATACCATTGTATCTTTCAGTAGAAATGATAAAGTACTGGCTGTATGCCTTTCACTATGATAATGCTTTTATCATATAAAAATGTGTTATACAGAAATCGTCTGTTATACACAAAATTTAAATAATAAATAAAATGTTATTCCTTCCTTCAAAAAATTTAATATCATTATTAAAATAGTTGGGGTACTTAAGCTTTGAACAAAAATATCATTAGAGCTTTTATGCTGGATGGGGATTACGAATTCAACATAGAGAAAATTGTAAACCATAATTCTGCTTGGAGACTTCTATTGTACCTTTTCCTATTTTGATAATCAGGTTACATGATTTATCATCTTTAGCACTTTCTTCTGAGGAAATACTATACATTACTTTGAAATTAATCTGTACATCTTGAGGGTTTTTTCTTTTTCTTTTCTTTTTTTTGTGATACCATGATACCAAATCAAACACAAGTACTGTCACAGTGTGTATAACAACCAGGTTTGTCACAATGACACACTGAAGAGGATTACCTTGGGATGGGGTAGAGGAATTACTTTCCTTTTCCATTTGCTAACAATTCAAAGAGTCATTGTTAATAGGCAGGTATGGTTAATGGTCCATATATGATTTTGGGAACTTCTAAGAGCACAAGAATGCAATGATTTGTCAACAAAATGTAATACCTATGTTATAGAGTCAGCTAAATAAGATACAGCATAAGCAGCAGAGTTTTGCTTGTGTTTAGAGATCAGCTTGTGTTTAGAGATCAGTTCTTTCCAATTTGAAAGAAAATGCATCACTGGATTAAACAGATTTAAATAAATAATAGGCATAAAGAGGTAGAAATTCAAGATGTTTTTTTTTTATTTTCCCCCAAGTCTGAAAAATCATAATTCTAGTCCTTATGATAGACACCTGTTAATATTTGGGATTTCAAGCATTTGTATACGTTGCAAACACTTTTGGAGTTTTTTACAGGCACAGAATTGAGAACCCCCCACTACCAGAGATTCCTATTCAGCATGTCTAGATTGGCATCCCGATATGTGATACGTTTAAGAGCTGCAAGGAACTTAATGCTAACTAGACAGAGATTTAGATGCAAATGATATCGCTAGTAAACAGAGGGTACAGAAAATAAGCCTGAGAAATTCCAAATGTGTCCAAATAGGAAGTAGTTCTTTGCTGGAAACATGTGTATTATGAAGCCTTGTTACCAAAAGTGGCACCAAGTCAAAAGATCAGTGGCATCTACTTACCAGAAAGCACTCAGAAATGCAGTCTCAAGCTGCACACCTATCTTACTGAATCTAAATCTTCATAAGATCTTCAGGTAACATATTAAACTTTAAGAAATACTGGCATAAAAGGAACAGTAGAGCTACACTTGCTCTGCTCATTCTACTTTTGATCTGGAAAAATGGTGTTCCTCTAAAGTGATTTCCCCAGAGAATAAACTCTACCATTATATGTGTGTCCGTCTTTTTGTTTGTTTCTTTGTTTGATGGCAACATATTTATTCCTGATACTTTAACATTCATTAATGTGAATAGATCAGAAAATATTTAATTAATTCACATTTATCTTCAGGTGAAAAAATAAAATATGCAAACCAACAAAAGGACAGCCTATCAAAATTTTTAAGTTCTTCAGGAAAAGCAACAAAACTACTGTTCCCTTTATATTAGCTTTTCATTTGACAACTTAGTATCCTTAATGATAAAAAATTCATTGATGTTAAATCGATCAGTTTTCCATTAGAACTCATGTGACATGTATGTGCAGCTCAGAAGGGTGATAGACTATTGTCAGGAAGCAAAAGCCTGGAAATGGCAACATATTACTCCTTTGGAGATTTTTGGCCCTCAGATTAGCTTCCTGGAAAATTCTGTCCTGTTACAAAATGTCATTAACTCCTGGTAGTCATAAACACATTAAATAACAACCATCGATGTTGCTTTGACAGCTGTGAAGAATTTGTATGCAGTTTTAATGATGGAGAATCTCACTCATCATAATTTTTGAGTGCTGAATTGATCTTTGGAAGAGAGGCTGATAATTTGATTGTTCTATAATGTGCGAGTGCATCATTTCAGAAAGAGAAATCATTTTATGAAGAAACTAACTGCATGCAAATGAGTCTCTTCACAAGATGTTAATAAAATTAGAAAAACTTTTCAAAAATGAGGAAAAATAATTAAAATGCCTGGAAGAGGTGGATGGTTAAAGAACACTATAGAGATAGTTGCCTGGGAAAGTGCATGAAGGAGACGATGTCAAGGAGAAGACCCTGTGTTGTTTCTTTTTCTACTGTATTAAGAATACCTTCTTGAATTTCATTTATGCCAGTAAGCAGAAGAATTTTGTGGGTTTAAAAGGATAGTGGATGTGATGTGATTAAAAAATATATGGAGAGGTTTGCCTCAGTTTGATGTGAACAAGAATTCACTTACTGAAATGGTATAAATTGTGTATGGCTGCAGTGGCAAGTACACATGTGGTGGAGAGAAGAAATGCTTTTCATTTGAGGAATCTATTTACTCAATGAAATATGATTGAGTATCTTTATATAAGTTTAGGAGCACTGGAAGATTGAGGAGAGAAAAATAGGAAAACAAAATTGTAGGAGAAAGTTAGTACTATTGTGGGACAGTTTGGATGCAGAAAGAGAGGGCAGAGTCTTGGAGTTAATCAATCAGGTTTACTGTTTTCCAGGAAACTTCATTGAGAAAGCAAAAGAAAAGGGAATTAAATTTGTGTGCTGGTAAGCATATCTTACTGAAAAAATAATCTAAGTGTGCTAAAGAAAAACTTAAAGACATCACAGAATGGACAGATGATATAAAAAGCAATGATGTCAACATAGTAGATCCCTCAGTGAGTCAAAGGATTTTTGGAGTGGGAGTTCTGGAATGAATAACATGGTATGATTCAGGGTGATAGAGTGGATTGCTTGAAATATTATGAAGGGAATGTGATTTCAGTAATACAAGATGTAGTTAAAACCATAACAGGTGATGTTCTAAGTATTGTATTGACTTCCAAAAAGGTTTTGGATATAGACTAAACTTACCATTGTCTACAAGTTCCTATTTTAGACTGACATGTCCTTACATTTCCAAATTTTTTTTTTTGATTTTCAAATTTATTTTATTTATTTTTGTTTCTTTTTTTTTTTTCTCCTTTTTTTTTTTATTGAAGGGTAGTTGACAACAGTATTACATTACATTAGTTTCAGGTGTACAACACAGTGATTCAACATTTATATACATGATAATTCTAGGTACCAGCTATCACCATACCAAGTTGTTACAATATTTTGACTATATTCCTTATGCTATACATTACATCCCAGTTACTTATTTATTTTACAATTGGAAGTGTGTTTATATATATATATATATATATATATATATATATATATATTGTGAGGGCATCTCTCATATTTATTGATCAAATAGTTGTTAACAACAATAAATTTCTGTATAGGGGGGTCAATACTCAATGCACAATCATTAATCCAACCCAAGCCTAATTTTCGTCAGTCTCCACTCTTCTGATGCATAATGAACAAATTCTTACATGGAGTACAAATTCTTACATAGTGAATAAGTTACATGGTGAGCAGTGCAAGGGCAGTCATCACAGAAGCTTTCGGTATTGTTCATGCATTATGAACTATACACAGTCAGTTCAAATATGAATATTCACTTGATTTTTAAACTTGACTTATATGTGGATACCACATTTCTCTATTATTATTGTTTTTAATAAAATGCTGAAGTGGTAGGTAGATACGAGAACATTTCCAAATTTGATCAAATGGCTAAATTATTCTACAGGCTTTCTCTATTAAATTCTACTTCAGCTTTCATTATAGCAGCTCTCAGCTTTAAGCTTAAGTCTGTTTGACATACAAAAATTAGCCAGACAATCAGATAGCATCCTGGTGCTGTGTTCTCTCTATGCCCTATTTTTACCTTAAAATACCATATATCGCTTACCATTCCAATTGTCTATTTTAAGGGCCTTGTGCCTTTAGATCTCTCTCATTATAGTATTAACTGCACTTGAAGTATCTAGCATGGCATAGAGAAAATAATTGTTACCTAAATAATTTATTTTCTCAGGAACGCATACATAATTATTAACTTGCTAAATGACAGGTGTCTTACTTTCCCTGAACCCCCTTTGTGGGGTAGGTTTGTACTCTGAGTAATCAGAACTGTCACTGGTAAAACTAAATTTGAGAAGGATTTCTGGTCTTCTTCTCTTCATTGAAAAAGAAATGGTATTTTGTGAGACATAATTATTGTTTCACACATAAAATATATTTGTTCTTAACCCAAGGAACACAGTTAAATAGTTGACAAGACTGCTATTGAAGTTATTCTTTTAATTTAATAAAACAATTAAAAGAAAGGTTTGAAACAAAGAGATGGATTCATTCTAAGTATGTTTGATACTACAGTATTCTAAGACATATAAGAAATGTCATAAGTTAGGATGCTAAGAAAACTATTCTCTCTCTCCATATATATATTACCTATACATTTATATACATACATTTATGTATATGTGTATATTATGAATGTGTGTGTGTATATATATATACATGAAATTTCTGCTGCACATGAAGAAATGTGAAATACCAAACATCCATAAAACACAGATGAAAATTTTAAATATTCCTACTTTTTAAATCATATTTAGACAGTATATTAATTATTAGTTTCTGTTTTTATCAAGCTTATTTAAAACAGAATTTAATTTTTGGTATGCATATTGATGCCATAACTGTGTTAACATGACATATGCCTTTACTAAATATGCATTATCATTTTCTAATTTCTGAAATCCATTCATGCATCATGAGATATCAAGTATTAAATAACATGTAAGAAACTTTCTTAAAAGTGTTCCATTTTTAATTCTATGCAATGCAATATTTACACTGGTTTTGGTTTCTTCACTAAAATGTTATTGTAAATTCATTTGCTAAACATATTCTTATATTTCCTCTTGGTAGGAGAAAAGGTGATATTTAGAAGTACTATTATTTATTTAATAAGATAGAATATTTCTAAACATCTAGGGGTGCATACTTAAAACACAAGGCCAATTCATATATGGAATTCATGAAATATGATAAGCACATTTCTCTGGATTCTAATGCACTAGTATCCAAGAAGAACATAGACACATGTTTTGGACATTTTCTAACTCATGTTATTTCCTTGCCCTCTCAGGTTTTATGACCTTTCAAATAAAATATTTCTTTGGGGAATTTCATACAATCTATATAGTTTCATCACCCTTTTCCAATATACAACCAAACTAGAATTTTATTCCATTATTTTATATTTTAATGGTTCTATAAAAACAGAAAGAGAAATATTGGCATCAAACCACTTTTTATAGTATTAATAAATTTTCATGAAGAGTACGATTGAATTTTTCAAGTCCATTTGCAATCTGGATATATACATTAAAATCTGATTGGGTTAGCTATATTTAAGGAAAGTCATCCACTCATTTGTCAGATGGATAACAATTTAAGCCACGTACAAAAAAGGAAAGAAAACAATCCCTACTTACATTATGTGGAAGGTACAGTTCACACCCTAACTTCAAGGAAGGTGGTAGGGAAGAACCAAAAATAAAGATCATTCCATTCGTTAGCTTCTTTGGTGGAGAAACAGGTTGGTGTGAATAAAATAGAAAAATAAAATTTGTGAATGATCTGTTTTACTACTGAAATTTGTTTTTAAATTGCCATATACTATACTAGAACAGGTAAAGAAGTCAAATATTCTTGTATTTTCAGGACTTTCTTTACATCAATGAATATTTAAATAAGAGTCACTACTATGAAAATGTGATAAAATATATTTGTAAAGCAATTTAATTGCAGAAAAAGCTTAGATACATAAAAATATAAATAGATAATGAGGTAGTCCATGTTAAATACTATATGAATTATGCGGACATATTACCCCTCAGCAGTCCAGGACTCCATCAGTCTCCATTTATGCTACCATTTGTTTCCAGCCCCTTGTTTGCCTTTAATTTTTTGTGCATTTAAATGCTACTACTCTCTTCTCAACTAAACTGTCATATCTTTCATTTTGTTTGTTTTACATTTCTTCTGACTCCCTTTTGTATCTACACTGACTAGTCAAATGCATGGCACCTAATATTTGTTCAGTCAGTGTTTCTAGGAGTTACCTACTCAGAAGGGAGATCTGGAAAAGTCAGAAAAATTTTAGAGTCATAATCATTTATGTGTTTAAAAACAAGAAGAGAGTGAACACATTAGAGTCTCACACAGACTTCTGTATAGAGACTGGGATAACACGTGGGCAGAATGGCAAATAAATCAGTTGGATTAAAGGTGAGCTTCATGGGTGGTTTACCAGGAGATAAATCAGAATTGACATGCTAAACCCACGTGGATCACTGTGAATCCAGACTATGTGGTTTGGATTATATCCAGCAATAGTAAATTTATAAATAGGAAAAATGTCTGACACACAAAAAATACACTGTTTCAAATGTAAAACATCCTATTAAAGATACATTTCCAGTAATAACTATATAAATTTGAATTATGTTCTAAGTAAACAAACTGGGAACACAATGATTTGTTATGACTGAGTTTATGACTGAGCTAGTTTTTGTTTACTTCTTTATTTTTAAATCTAACTTCCTGGCTAAGCATCCTATTTAGATGTGCTTATACAGCCAACTACCACTGTGCAAAACTTCCAGAATGGGAAATTAGCCTAGCTAATTTAACCACCAGGATTCTAGTCTAATTCTGCTGATGTATTCCTGATAATTAACAATCTGTGAGCAGCTGCATCGCCCAATATCCAATACAGAGCACAAGGAAAATGATCATTTGTACATTGTGGGTTTGGTGGACTAAATGAAAAAGCACTTTTTTTATTAATAGCTGCACTTTTCATAAATTTTATGAGTTAATAGGGTTCAATTAATGTTGCCAAGTGCTGTGCTTCATACATATGTCTCAGGGGTTTTGTGAAGTTGGGAAGAATGTATAATGGATGGTTGAGCAGTTATATTGGTACCCTTGTAATTAGAGAACGAGTAATTAATGTGCATCTGCGTTAGGCTCCTGGGTACTGTCAATGACCCTGTAGTGTGCAAAATGAGAAATTACGAGTTTGGCAAGGGAATGCAGCTTTTCTCTTTTTCTTAAATTTTAGATCTACATCTGTGTTTAATTAGAAGAAGAAATGAATTCCCATTAACACCATTAGGCAACATGCTATGATTGGTTAAAGCCTACATGGACTGTGAAACTGATCTAGAAAGCTCAGGAGATTATAATGGAACTTTTTAACCTCCTAAGGACTTTTTTTTTCAATAAAATAAGGATGCTGAACAGTTCCCACCTGGCTGTCTGTAGAACACCTTCTGCCTTTTATTTTTGCCTACTTTCTAAAATTGTGAATGATCTAAACAAAAATCTACTGAGCAAAAATAGCTTACCACACCTACAATGGAAAATTTTTTCCGCCCAGTAAGGGTGAGATATGATAGCATCATCTTGTAAAAGTCTCAGTATACAAAAATGTCACATATATTAATAACAGTATGAAACAGTTTAATAGAAGATAATAGTCACGGATGTTACAGATGCCTGGCTGTGCTGATGCTTTTGTTTCCAGAGAAATTTAAATTAAATTGCTTTTATCTCCTGAAGCAGCATAACATTCCATATTCCACATGATAGTAAAATGTGTCCTTAGGGCCAGCAGTGTGTCTGTACTTTTAAAACGAAACAGGTCTGATTTAATTAGTATGCAAGAACATAGGCCTAGATTTTAAGAGAAAGATGACTCTCCTGAGCATTCTTGTTCAGTGGCCCTCTCAAATTCTGCTTCTTGGGAAAGCTATTGAGTGGCTATATTTGTAATTAAGCATTGCCTTTACTTAAAGTTTTGGTAATATTCTGCCAATATTCCACTGAGATATTAACTTGAAATGATGACATTCATTCTTTCATATACAATTATTCTAAATTTGTTATGTGCTATTGGTTATAAAGTTGGAATTTTGGAAAAAATGTCCATGTTGTATATCAACAAACAAATTATATAAGCAGGTTAATGGTGAAAAATTTAACCCACAGTTAAGTTCAATATTTGCATTTAGGTATTAGTTTTAAAGCAAGATACAAAATTGCTTGCTACCTCCTATTTAAAGAGATATAATGTTTAAGGAACATATATCACAAATATGAATCATTTCTCCAAAAGTATTATAAAAGTAAAACAATACATAATCAAATGCATTGGACAAATTAAGATAATTTAAAATCACTATCTCTATTTTCGTCCACTCTAATATTTGATGATTCATGTAAGATTTTAAAAGGATTTCTTTTAAAAAAATTGAAAAATTGAAATGACAGTTGCATTTTCATTTTCTAACTTATTTAAGTAAAACTCTGTAGTCAATAAGTCCAAGATTAAACTGTTTCTCTGCTAACTATATATTGTGATCTTGATTAAGCCACTTAGCTTCTATCTTTTTCCTTCCTTATCTAGAAAAGGTGAAAACAATACAGTGTATTTCACAAGTGTCATTAGAATGTGAAGTGAATAAATATGCATGATGATGATAGTAAAGAAGAAAATGGTGATGACTAGTATTGTTAAAGATTATTACATGGCAGGTTCACCACAAGTGGAGTACATTGAAGATTGCCTTTAATTTTTGCTTACTGACAGGTGGAACTGAATTCAACTCTGCTTACATGTGGACTGGCCTTTGTAACTTGTCTGACCGATGAAGTACTGCAAAAGTGGGGGCCTGGGACCGAGGCAGTGCTGTAAGAAGCCTTGTAGCATCCATCAGGCCTCGTGGAAGGGCATTCAATCTCAAGATGTTCATTTCTGAAGTCCACCTTCCCTTCCCATGCTGCACAGATAAGTTATATATAGTCCATTTGTTCAGATGCCCCAACTGAGCCCAGGTTAACAGCAGCAACTCTCAGGCCTGTGTGTGGTCGTTTTGCCAGTCCAGCTCATGCAAGCCTTCAGGTAACTGCAGCCCTAGAAACACTTCCCTATATCTTCATGAACGATTCCACAGGATAACCATCCAACTGAGCCTATTTAATATACAAAATAGCAAGAGATAGTAATGAATTGAAACTGGAAGATATGCACAGCAATTGCTAACTGGAAAAAGAATATCATTAGGTAAGCATTTTAGCATGCTGTTTTGTATATTATGAAATCTAGACTTCATAAACTCCAGTAACTTGCCCTAAGCTAATTAGTGAAAAGAATATAATAATAGCATGTAATAATAATGATAATAATAATTTTTAGCATATAATATATCAGATATTGTTCAATGCACTTTGTGCATCTTACCTCATTTGACCCCCATAAGGTTAGTTCTCTTGCTGTCATTGTCTGTTTCATTTTCTAAACAAGGAAATTGAGATGCAGAAGGGTTAAGTAACTTGGCCAGGAAATGGTAGAATTAGAATGTTAATCCAGGCAGACTGGTGTGAGATGATCTCTAATTTCATAGTATCATCTCTCAGTTCTTGCCTTAGTTTGGAATCCATGTGTGCTTGATGTGAAACCCCGATGAGTGCTTTGTTTTTATCTTGATTTCTCTCTCTTTCATATACCTTCTAGGACTACGGTCCAAGTCAGCTAATCTGCATAGGTCTGTATACCTCTTAGGTCTGACACTATGACCTAAACCACTAACTGGGTTTTGTTCACTTACTTTTAGTTTCCTCCATTAGGCCATAAGATCCACAAGCAAAAAGCTACCTCTCGTTTGCTCACTTTTGAATCTCCAGTCCCCAACAAATTGCATGGCACAGAAAAGGTGCTCAGTAAGGATTTTTGGAATGAATGACTGCAGGGTGATCTTGCTACCTTGAGACATGTTGAACATAGGAATAGTGAGCTGTCCCTGAACTGCTGACCCTGGAGTCAGATGAGTTTATCTGGTCTCTGTCCTGGCTTCTTATGTCCCTCTTTCTCTACCTCCTCTAGCAGTCCTAAATGAGAAAGCCCCAGAGAAAGCATGACAGTGTTATTGTCAGAGGCAGTTGGAATTATTTTTTGTGCTAAATAAATAAATAAATAACTTCAATTGCCACATAGATGGCTTGCTAAGAAAGGCTTTATCAATTCAGTTACTAGCATTATTGACACTGAGTCTTTCTAAAAGAAAAATTGGATGTATGCATTTTGAATTGAAAACAAGAAGAGGGGTTGCTCTACCATGACATAGCAAACGTCCTTTCAATTTCCTCATTCTTTTCCATCTAACTTATTTAAGGCTACATAAACTGAAAGAGTTAACTTACTAAACTACCCACTCCAACAAAGCACAGGCAAATGTACTAAGCAAAGATAGAGCTAGCTGTAGGCTAGTTTTGTGTTGTTGAAATGAGAACTCCATCATCCCAGGACTGCCATTCATTGTTTTTCTCACTTTTACCCATTGAAATCAGTTTCCCTTTGGTCTATTCTTTTTTTCATTTTAAAATTCTTTTTAAAAATTGAAACAAGCTCAGATGTACTGTAATCAAATAATTCTCTGCATTTGCTTTGTACCATGGGGTGTATAAATTAATAATAAAACTACTGTGTCCACTAGGCATCATAATATCTGTATCATTCTGAAATTCAGTATAATATATATAAGCCAGTACTATTATGAAATCACAGGCTTTCACTTTTTGAACAGTATTTTTGTTTTGTTTTGATATGTTTTTTATTGGAGTATAGTTGATATACAATATTATATTGGTTTCAAGTATACAACATAGTGATTCAACAGTTATATGCATTATTAAATGCTCACACCAACTACTGTACTTACTATCAACATACTACAGAATAATTGACTGTATTCTCTATTTTGTACATTCATTCCCATGAAAAATTTATATTACAGTTGAAATTTTCTGCCTCTTTATCCCTTTCACCCACTTCACCCACCCACCCCAACTCCTCCCCCATGTAACCATCAATCATTTCTCAGTGTCTGTGAGTCTATTGCTGTTCAATTTATTTTTAATTTGTCTTTAGATTCCACAAATAAGTGAAATCATATGGTATTGGACTTTCTATGTCTGGCTTATTTCACTGAGCATATTACCCATTAGGTCCATCCATTTGTCACAAATGGCAGGATTTCTTTTTTTTTATGTCTGAAGAATATTCCGTTGTATATATACACCAATTACTCTCTATGCACTCATGTATTGATGAACACTTTGGTTACTTCCAAGTCCTGCTTATTGTAAATAAAGTGGCAATAAAAATAGGGGTGAATATATCTTTCCAATCAAAGATTTTGTTTTTTTCAGGTAAATTCTTAGAAATGGAGCTATTGTGTCATATGGCATTTCTGTTTTTAGTTTTTTGAGGGTCCTCCATGCTGATTTCCATAGTGGTTGCACCAATTCACATTCCCACCAACAGTGCAAGAGGATTCCCTTTACCCCAGATCCTCACCAACAGTTGTTATTTCTTATCTTTTGGATAGTGGCCATTCTGGCTGGTGTGAGGTAATATCTCATTGTGGTTGTGATTTGCATTTCCCTAATGATTAGTAATGTAGAGCACCTTTTGATGTACCTATTAGCTATCTGTACACCTTCTTTGGAAAAATGTCTATTCAGGTCCTCTATCCATTTTTAAATCAGGTTATTGATTACTTTGGTATCAAGGTATATGTGTTCTTTACATATTTTGGATGTTAACCCCCTATCAGATGTATCATTTACAAATATATTGTCCCATACCATAGATTGCCCTTTTGTTCTGCTGACATGTCCTCTGCTGTAAGAAGCTTTTTAGTTTGAAATAGTTCTACTTGTTTATTTTTACCTTTGTTTTCTTTGCTTGGGGAAACATGTCCAGAAACAAATTGCTCACATTTACATTCAAGAGATTTTTGCCTATGTTTTCTTCTAAGAGTTTTATCTTATGTTTAGGCCTTTAATCCATTTTGAGTTTACTTTTGTGTATGGACTTAGAGAGTAATCCAATTTCATTCTCTTTCATGTGGCCATCCAGTTTTTCTAGCATCATTTATTGAAAAGATTATCTTTCCCCATTGTATATTCATGGCTCCTTTGTCATATATGAATTGACCATATATGTGTGGGCTTTTTTCTGGGCTCTCTATTCTGTTCCATTGATTTGTGTGTATATTCTTGTGTAGTACCATGCTGTTTTGATTATTCTAGCTTTATGGAATAGCTTGAGGTCAGGGATTGTAACACACCCTTCTTTGTTCTTCTTTCTAAAGAGTGTTTGGCTTATCAGAGTATTTTGTGTTTCCATATATATTTTAGGATTATTTCATCTGGTTCACTGAAAAATGTCATTGGTATTTTGATAGGATTTGCACTGAATCTGTAGATTGCTTTGGGCAAGATGGCCATTTTGACAATATTCATTCTCCCTATCAATGACCTGGTACACATTTCCATTTATTTGTGTTTTCTTTAATTTCTGTCATGAGTGTCTGTCAAATGCTTGTTCATCTTCTATTGAGATGATCATGTGGTTTTTAATCCTTCTTTTTGTTAATGTGGTGGATAGTATTGATTGATTTATGAATATTGTACCATACTTGCATCCCTGTAATAAATCCCACTTGGTCATGATGGATGATCCTTTTGATGTATTTTTTAATTTGGTTTGCTAATCTTTTATTGAAGATTTTTGTATCTCTGTTCATCAGGGATACTGGTCTGTAATTTTCTTTTTTTGTATTGTTTTTGGCTGGTTTTAGTATTAAAGTGAGGCTGACCTCATAGAATAAGTTTGGAAATATTTCTTTCTCTTCTATTTTTTGGAACACTTTAAGGATTTGTATTAGGTCTTTTTTAAATAGTAGAATTTGATAGAATTCAGCAGTAAAGCCATCTGGTTATGGAATTTTGTTTGTTGGGAATTTTTTGATTATCAATTCAATTTCAATGATAATTAATCAGTACAAATTTTGTTTTATCTGAGTCAGTCTTGAAAGGTTGTATTTTTCTAGGAATTTGTCCATTTCTTCAAGGTTGTCCAGTTTTATGGCATATAATTTTTCATAGAATTCTCTTATAATTCTTTGTATTAATCTGATATCCATTGTAATTATTTAGCAGCATATTATTTACCATCAATTATTTAGCAGCATTATTGTTTAAGTCCATGTGTTTGATGGGTTTTGTAGTTTTGTTTTCTTCATGCAATTGATTTCTAGTTTCTTACCATTGTGATCTGAAAAAATAACAATTTCAATCCTTTTGAACTTATTCAATCTCTTTTTGTGTCCTAATATGTGATCTATTCTAGAGAAAATTTCATATGCGCTGGAGAAAATTATGTATTCTTCTGCTTTAGGGTGGAACATTCTGTATATATCTGTTAAAGTCTTCTGGTCTAATGTGTCATTCAATGCCTCTGTTTCCTTACTTATTTTCTGTCTGAATGATCTGTCCATTTATGTATGTGTGGTGTTAAAGACCCCTAATGAGGTTCTGCTGTTGTCTATTTCTCATTTTAGATCTGTTAGTATTTGTTTTATAAATTGAAGGACCCTATATTAAGTGCATAAATTTTTCTACTTGTTATATCCTCTTATTGGACTGATCCCTTCATCACTATGTAATGTCTTTCTTTGTCTCCTGTTACTTTCTTGGTTATGAAATCTATTTTTTCTTAGTCTCCTCTGATATAGTATCTCCTCCAATCTTATATCATTCATCTTAGCAAAGTCTTTATGCTGTTATCTATAATCTTGTACCCTCTTTTTGTCATTTGGTGTTATAGTATTAAATACCAAGTCATGCTCAAATCTCCAAAATAATCTTTCCAATACAAGTCAGTCTTCTGAAAGGCAGATGTGTATATTCAACAGCTTATTTAGCACCTTCATTTATAAACCTAATAGAGATTCTAAACTCACTATGTGTGAAAGTGCACTCCTGATCTCTTCAACCTCCTCCACTTAAAAAAATCAGTCAGCTTCCCCATCTGAGTGAAAAGCAGTATATTTTGGGGTTGTTCTTGAAGTATTATTACTCTCTCCTTTGTCTCACAGTCCATACACAACCATTTAGAAAATCCTATTGACCCTACTTTCAGCATCTGAATATTTTCAATATCCTTACTGCAATCTCCCTAGCTTAGGCCACCACTATTTTTTACCTGCATTAATCCTATAGTTTCCTGTTTCTGCTCTCATGTTATCAACACAGCCAACAAAATGTACCCTGAGTTTTAGTGCAGATCATATTACCTCTTTCCTCAAAACATTGAAGTGCTGCCTGTTCCACTCAGAACAAACGTCCTTATCTTCAGAGTTCTCCAGACATTTCATGACTTGCCTCTTAACCTCACTGGCTTTATACACATCACTTTTTAAAAAAATCTTGAGCTCTTCTCACATTGAGCATCCTCATTATTCCTAAACAAAACACAAGTGCATGGGTTTACATGGGCTTACGGCTCCCTTTGGAATATTTCTCTCCCCACATCCACTTGGCTCACCTCCTTCAAGATTCTCTTCAAGTATCAATTTCTCAGCAAGGCTCTCAGCAAGGCTTATCTTGGTCACTATTTAATACTGTCACCTGCTTCCAACTACTGCTTTTACTCATGAGCTACTCCTTTACTTTTGCTCAGTAGAATTTATAACCTTGTTCCAAACTCTGCTTATTGATTATACTTACTGCATAACTCCACCCAAGAGAATGTGAGCTCCTTGAAAGCAGGTACCTTTCTTTTTTGGTTATTAATGATTTGTAAGCAACTGATATGGTACCTGGCAAATAGTAGTCATTCAAAAAATATATGTAGAATGAGTGAATATATAGATAAATGAGTGTGTGAGTTATTTGGGGTAATGAGATTAGATTCTTTGAATTAAATTTAGGTATTTACTCTGGTGGTGTGATTGATGGAAATAGTCAAGGAATTATCAAGGGACTAAGTTATTATTCTTTTTTTCTTTTTCTTACTCTTCTGGGAACTAAGTATCTCATTAGAATAACACCAATTTTTTAGGCAAATCTCTAACCCATGAAATGTTTCCTGTACTTTACTTTTGAGAAAAGTCCTCATTATTAAAGACATTTATTTTGCCCAAATAGAGAAAGACCAACAAGATTAGCTTTTTTTCTTCATACAGCCAGGGTAGACTATAACAAATAGATCTTATCTTAAGAATAACTTAACTGCATGTGTAAAGGAACTGTGTCTTAGACTAGATTCTTCAATGTGGAGTACATGCTTGGTGAGACAAGGAAAGGAGAGAAGCAAAAATAAGGGTACATCGCTGATATGAAATCATAACACATGCATTTGATTATTCTCTGTTGCAGAACGTCTTCTAATATAACTTACTATTTCACAGAATAGTGTGTTCAGTGTACAAAGCAAGCATAGTTATACATTATCTTTCATTTCCTATTGGTCAAAGTGTACCCCACAGGGCATCAATCCAGGAAAATGAGGAGAGGTTGTTCAAAGGATACAAACTTCCAATTATAAGGTTAATAAATTCTTGAGATCTAAAATACAGCATGGTGACTTTATGTAACAATATTATTATATTATATAGTTGGAAGTTGCTAAGAGAGTAGATCTTAAATGTTCTCACTATAAGAAAATGGTAATTATATGAGGTGATGAATATGTTAACCTTATTGTAGCAATTATTTCACAATATGTACACATATGAATGATTGGAAAATGTGTGACTTTTATAAAGTAGAAATTCAAATGTTTATCTCATCTTCTACCCTTAATAGGTATGTGATCAGGGAAATTTAATTTGACCTTTCTGAATTTCACTAATTTCCTTTCTAAAATAAAGATACAGTTTCTAACTCTAAGTGTGAATATTCATAAATCACCATGTTCATAAAACATCAAATGCAATATCAAAAACATAGTAGGTGCTATGTATACATTTCTTGTTATTTAATATCCAGTTTAGTTTTATCTTCTTAGCAAATTTATTAACTTTAATATATTGAGAACTGAAATTTTATTTTTCTGAAAATGACAGAAAATAGATGTTTTATTCTTTTTCTTTTTTTAAATAATTGGCATGTAGGTTTTGACCATTTAAACAAGTATAACATGGATACCCTGATTTAGTAACTTTTTTCTTTAGTTACTAATAGTTACAAAATGATAAATACGTTCATTTCCCTGGAGAAAAACCATTTAATGACTGAGAAGTTAAAGAAACATTTGCAAAGATCTCATATCTGATTAAACTCATGGAAAATGCAATAACACTGAAATTAAAGGGCCCCCAAAATATGTCACTATGAAATGTTAGTTTTTACCTCATAGCTGAAAATGCTGTTTCTGTAATATGCTGCTTAAAGAACAATATACATGAAAAAAGAAAGATGTAAAGAAATATTTGTAATAGATTAATAGTTAGGTGTGAACCAGGTTACACTAGATACACTATATATATGTATATACTGTATCTATAAACACTCAAGTGTGTTTTCCATTTTTAATAGGCAGAAGAGAATTTTGGGAAGAGATCAGAAGCCCCACAGTGCTTTGGATGCACTTTTTCTCATCATGGAAATATAATATATTGCAATTCAAGTTCTTAGAGTCTTATGATAGGTTTCAGATTTTAAGTTACCTACAGAAATACACTTCAGTGATAATCTTAGGAGACCCATTTCTAGAAATTAGGAGATAAATACAGGAACCATTACCAATTTTAGACAGCATCCATTCCTGTCTCTCCTCCTTTCAATTATATAGGACTCTAAATGTACTTGTTAGGTTCCTTCATCTCCTTCTCAAACCCTGTCAGATTGCTTCTTTTCACCCTGGTGAATCGAAAAGAGGTACAGAAAGATGTAGAAGGAGACAGGAATAAAGAGGGAGATAAAAAATACAAGTACTACAGATGGTGTAGGAATGTGAGAGTTGAGAAGAAAGACATTAGGACATTTCTTTGGACAGGAGAAGTAAATTCAAGAGGAAAAGGGATTTTAAGATTTTTTTTAGGGATTATTTTTTTTCTTCACCATATAAGTGAGCTTAAGAGTATTTTGAGAATTTCTCTTTAGTGGTTGGACAGTACTTCTTTGGCCTGGGTATGTAGAAATCTGAGATAGACTACATAGCTCAAAATTTTGAAAAAAATATGAAAATATGTAAATAATGCAAGAAATACTTTTTTAAAACTCCTTTTCTCCATTTTAAGAATAATGATATTTCAGGGAAACTAACTTGAGTGTGGGTGGAACAGAACATGCTGAAAGAGAAGGAATAGATTCTAAATTGTTAGAAGTAAAATATACAAAAGAACTTGGGGCACTAGGGTTTAGGGATACATCAGACATTTTTCTCTTTGTCTACATTATACCTGGACACAAAGCCAAGTACTAAACTGAAATGTTATAGCTGGCATGAAATTTCACTTGTGGCTAATTTTTTCAAACAAGTTTATCTCAACCTTTTAAAACCTGTTCTCTTTAATGAATGTATAATTTAATTACAGTTTTTAATATTATTTTTAATTTTTTTTAAAGTCTCTTGTAACTAAACATAAACTAAAACAAATTCCTGAGAGAAACAACTATTTTCAAACATGCAAAATACGGTAGCTAAGTTATTCTGAAATGGAAATACAGTAATATATTTACAATAGCATGTATCCATTCAATCATTATGGAATTTTCTGTAAAGGTACGTCACATGAGTTACTTTTGTTTCTGTATCATACTGAGCAATGCATTGTAAAACTTGTTGAAACACAATACTTAATAAGATATTTTTGGCATAACTAAGTTTTTTAGAAATGCTCACTGTATTTTATCCTCTTCACTTATCACACACACAAAAATTTGATTTCTGTAAAATTCACAGTTTAGCTCTAGCAATAGCAAAGGAGATTCAGAGCATGAGATGATTTTTCTTATCCAGAAAATATTGTTGAGGAGAGGAAAAGTTTGCAGAGTAGGACAGCAAGGGGATAACCTCCTCCCATGTACACACCAAGGGAGCAACTAGGATAAATATGACTAACCCTGAATATGACCTGAAGACTGCAAAACAGACCCTCTGCACCTGTGACGAAGGGAAGACCACATTGAAAGGGTAAAGTGGAAGAGCTGTGATTGAAGGGACCAAGCCCTTCCCCCACCCCGGCCCACAGTGGACGGAAGAGGAACTGAGCATGGAGGGCAGAAATGCTTGGGAATCGGCACACCTGGCCCCAGAGAGCTGCTCTGGCAACACAAATCCACACTGCACTGGGCTTTGGGGATTAAGGACACCGGACACCAGGGAGAGTTGGGCACTCTGGGAAGCTGAGGCGACTATTGTTGCTTGTAGAGGCCAGGCACGCTCCACAGGTCCTCCCGAGACCCAATACAGAGGCAGCAGTTTGAAAGATGCACGAGCAGCGGGAAGTATGCCAGAGGTGCAGGAGTCAGAGGGAGCTCTCAGCCCAAACGTCCAGGTGCTAAAGGGAGCCAGTTCCAAGTGCTCCATCTTCCTCGCTGGCAGCTCAGCCCTGCGGTGGCACGCACCTGTGCATCCTCCTTGCCTGGCCTGCTCAGGCCCACAGAAGTCCAGCTTTGCTGCCTGGCAGGCAGAGGGAGGACACTTTCTAAGCATTCCCTGCCCTCCTTCAGCCCAGCTAGTCTGCTGATTGCAGGAGCCAGCTCCAAACTCACTAGCTCCTTCCCTGGTGGCTCAGAACCTCACCCCTGCGCACCTGCCCTGACTCACCTGCCTGGCACAGCAGAAGCCACCATTACTGACCACAGGCCGAGGGTGGCCCTGCTCACCAGCAGAAGCACATCATGGCACATGAAGGGCATGCAGAGTTGAGCTGTCAGCTTCTGCTGACAAAGATCAGATCAGCTACTGCTGGAAGAGAGGCAGAATGGCATCCCACCCAGTGCCCACCAACAGCATCTGTGGCTCCACTGTAAAGGAGAAGCAGACATTGGTGGGTAGAGTCTTGAGCTTCTAGGCACCACAGGATGCCTACTTCATAAAATGGCTTTTTTTTTTTTTTACATTCTAGACCAGGAGGCATAATTGATCTAATACAAAGGAAGAAATAGAAAAGCCCATAGAAAATGAGGAGGCAGAGGTCCACATTCCAAGCAAAAGAACAATATAAGACACCAGAAAAGGACTAAATGAAATGGAGATTAGCAATCTGCTTGATAAAGAATTCAAAGTAACAGACATAAAGATGCCCACTGAACTGGGGAAAAGATTGATGATCTCAGCAAGAACTTCAACAAAGAGATAGAAAATATGAAAAACAGGCACTCAGAGCTGAAGAATGCAATAACTGAAATGAAAAATACAACAGGGGGAGTGAATAGTAAACTGTTGGAAGTAGAGGAAATAAATCAGTTTGATGGAAGATAGAGAACAACTGAGCTGAGGAACAGAGAGAAAAAATAATTTCTAAAAATGAAAATGGATTACTCTCTAACTCCATACAGAAAAGTAAACTCAAAATGGATTGAATACCCAAACAAATGACATGAAACCATAAAACTCTTTGAAGAAAACATAGGCAAAAATCTCTTGAACATAAACATGAGCGATTTGTTTCTGGACACCTCTCCCCAGGCAGAGGAAACAAAGGCAAAAATTAACAAGTGGGACTACTTAAAACTAAAAAACTTCTTACAGCAAAGGACACCATCAACAAAACAAAAAGGCAGTATGTTTGTATATGATATATCCAATAGAGGGTTAACATCCAAATATGCATGCAAAGAACACAGACACCTCAATACCAAAGAAACCAACAACCTCATTAAAAAATGGGCAAGGACCGGAGTAGATACTTTTTAAAGAAGACATATAGATAGCCAACAGGCACATAAAAGGATGCCCCATGTCGCTAATTATCAGGGAAATGCAAATCAAAACTACAATAAGATATAACCTCATGCCAGTCAGAATGGCAACTATCCAAAAGACAAGAAATAACAAGTGCAGGTGAGGATGTGGAGAAAAGGGAACCCTCCTACACTGTTGGTGGGAATGTAAATTGGGGCAGCCACTTTCGGAAGCGGCATGGAGGTCCCTCAAAAAACCAAAAACAGAAATACCATATTTCCCAATAGCTCCACTTCTAGGAATTTACTGAAGGAAAAAAAAATCTCTGATTTGGAAAGATATATTCACCCCTATGTTTATTGCCACTTTATTTACAATAGTCAAGATATGGAAGCAACCAAAATGTCTATCAGTAGATGAGTGGATAAAGAAGAAATGGGACATATATGCAATGGAATATTATCCTGCCATAAAAAAGCTTTTTGTGACAACATGGATGGACCTAGAGGGTAATATGCCCAGTGAAATAAGCCAGGGGAAGAAAGACAAGTACCATATGATGTCCCTTATCCATGGAATCTATAAGTAAAATAAAACAAAATGAACAAAACAGCAGTATCCTTGTAAGATACTCAGCTAAGCCGTACCCAGATTCTCTACCTACAGAAACTGAGATAGTATGTTTATTGCTTTAAGTCACTAAATTTGTGATAATCTATTATCCAGCAATAAAAAATGAATACTTGCTTTTTGAAGATTCTCCTCCGATTTCTTCAAAAGTTTTAGGAACTAAAAAAAGGTCATCAGCTAGAAGTATGGGGAAGAGGTGTTTGGTGTTTGAGGAAAAGTGGAGACAAAAAAATAGTCATGTAGAAGTTGGAGAGAGAATGGATTAAGGATTTATACCATGGCTGCTGAGCAACATGGAGTCCACTTGAGGTTTTGGCTTTTGCATTTAGTCTGACAACATTCAGTTTCATTATCTATTTTTCTCCAGCAATGCTCCAGTTTAGGTTTGGAGTGGTGCCATGTTAAGGACAGTGAGCTAGAAAGATAGGAGATAGTGATCTGTGAGTGGAATGCATTAAATTGATATCATAGTAACAAGTAATCACAAGGTCTAGGTCATGATAATGGGAGTGAGTATCTGAGATATGTGGATGACAAAATCAATGGAAAAGAATCCTTCAAGGGACTGAGATATTCACAGAAAATCATCTCTGTGAATATGGAAGCAGCCAAAAATAAAGACAAAAATATTGAAAATAGTGACAGTGACCCAGAAAATAAAACTTTGTAAGGAGAGTAGGAATGACTCAGGGGTTGGCAGATGATGGTAATAATAAGGTATGGTGGATGAGATAATCACATGGCTCATAATTCTGGAGGACAGTAATGAAGTTGGGAAGAAGAATTGTCTGGAAGGGACAATATGGAGCAATGAGGACATCTTTCCAACTCTAGGTTCAATGATATGAACACAGGAAGAAAAACTAGCCACATTTTGAGGCAGCTGCAGAGAAAATGCTACACTCAAGGGAGATTATGATTTTATGATTTCAATTCAGCGAAAAAAATGAAAGGACTGTCCAAAGAAGATATTGAATATATAGCACATGCTGCTTCTGGTGGACACTGAAAATCAGAGAGCTCTGTCAATAGCCTTCAGCCAAAGGTCACAGGAGCAATCATGTAGTTCAACAAAGTTGGGTTTATTGGTTTGCCAAGATTTGTTGCACTAAAATACAACATATGGTAAATGTTTGTAATTTTTAATTTTTTTAATAAGAAAGTCAAGACTCGAAAGTTTTAAGCCTCAAGGTCACATTCCTGAGTAACACTGTCAACTCTACTGTCAACAATATAATGTTCAATAAAAATGTAGAGAAGAGAATTACAAATATGCTGAGGTTGCAGCAATATACAATTAATGCTTACATAAATAAATTGAAAAAATTGTAGAAAAATAACAATGAGCAGTGGAATGAGGATTGACTTATATTTATTTCTCTTAATGTTGCTGTAATGTTTTGTGCAATTAATAATACTAATAATAATATATCTACCTACCATTACTAGTCAGAATGAAGGTCATTTAAAATAAAAATCTTCAGTTGAAGTTCCTAAGATTCTACACAGTAATAACTCCTTGAGCTAATTGTATTTTCATACTCTATATATAATTACATTAGAAGCTATACGATTTTTCTCCAAATTTTATTGGATACTGTGAATCATGTCTGATTAAATCAGGGAGATTATCTTCCAAAAGATTTTTTTTAATATCTATTTATAATTAAACAGTGAAGAGTGTAATGTATGAGAACTTAATTTAAAGATGAGTATTTGCCTGTATATTTAAATTGTTACAATATATTACTTAATAGGGGATTTAAATCCAGTTGCTCTGTTTAAAATCATCTCTTTTTTTGAAGTACTTTTTTTTTAAAAGAATAACTGATAGCCAGAAAGCTACAGAAAAATATTCAAGGACAAAGTGTAATTATTTCAATTAAAATTAATTTTGGTTTTTCTATCCCAACTCCAATATATTTTAAATAAATACAAGTATCATATATATACACATGAAGTTCAGTTTGCTTATAGATGTCATAATAACTATATACCTTGAAATTTCAAAATCAGATATTAATGACATTTTATAGGAAACAAGATAGGGCACAAGAGGTTGTGTTTGGAGTAACACTATATGAGAGATAACCTTAAGATAAATAAATTTTTCATTAAATAAATTACAAGAAAAAAGAAAAACATGAGATATAGAGGAAGCTGTATATTAAAAGAGCCTAAAGCAACTTATTACCCAACAGCACTACGTAGACTTTATTTTAACCCTGATTCAAATTAAAAAACACAAGCACAAAAACAAGAAAACATTTAACTTATAAGACAAATGCATATTTGAGCACAAAAACATTTCACGATATTAGGGTATTATTACTGTTTCATTATGACAATGCCATTGTTGCTCTTTTAAAGTTCTTAATTTTAGACATACCTACTGAAATTATGATATTGGATGATATTGGATAATGGGCAGGGTGTCGATAACTATTAATCACAAGTTGATGCTTGTTAAACTTGAGTAATAGAAACATAGAACTTTAACTATTCTATTTTTATATTAGCTTGAAATTTTTCATCCTCAACATGAAGAAAAATAAAGTCATTACATATAAAGAGATAATAACAGAAACATAAGACTACACAAAAAGCAATGAGGGATACTTTTTCAAGATAACTTTATAGATATTTATGTTATTCTTTATACCAACTATATGATTTGTAATAGCTTGATTAATTTTATTAACTTTTATTTGTCTATATTTCATATTTGTTCTAAATTTTCTTCAGGTCTAATTAATTCATAAATGGATGCTGACTCTAATCACATAATTACTCAGCAGTAGAAGCTGACAAACATTTGAATGTCAATATCAAAACATTCCAAAGAAAGCAATGAGAGCAGAAATCACTTATTAAGCAGCTGCTTTACTTAAAGGAAAAATTGTTGTCGATCATGCATATTGTGCCTCCTTTTATTAGCATATTTATTCAGTTAATCTGGATTTTTGGATGGAAGAATGAATTAATAAATAGGAGAATATAGTCAAAGGAACTCTGATATTTAGGCATATAAAAATCATTTTATATGAGTAATATCTTGAAATGGTGTGTTTACTCTGGAAAACCAAAAACTAAGGAGACACATTTTATTTATCTGCAGATTGAGGCTTTCTATTTTTCAAACAGAGAGTACACATACACTTTTTGCTTTAGATAGCAGATGGAAGCCACTTGCATGAGATTTACAGCACCATAGTTTCTTCAACATAAGGAGAAATTAAATATTTAGAGATATATAGCAATGAATATGCTACTTTTAAACTAGTACATTACACTAAATTATTGACAAAAATTACTGCTGTCAAAGGTGCTATATAGATAATTTATGTACCTCCATTATGAAGACTGATAAAGATGATCTAGTTTCAGTTCAACTCTATGATCCTATATTTCAAATTACTACAAGAAAGTTATGAAGCATAAATATGAATTTATTCATTCAGGAAATGACTTAGTACTGCGAAATCTTGGATTGTAGTACTGCTTATTATATAGATCGTTCTGGAAAATCAGTGACAAAAACCATATAATATGAATGGTAGCCTATTTAAGCATGAATTATCTTCCAAATGTCAATATAAGATATTAATGTTTGGAACTTGAAACATAAGTTTCCATTGAAGTATAACTAGAAATCCCCTGATTCCAAGGCACGAAATCCTGATATATCAAAGTCCTCCAAAGTTATTGCATGGCATCCAGTTTTCCATGTTCATGCCAGACTGCATTAATTAGACTGAATAATTTGCATCACACACACTTCTTCTTTTCATTGTATTTAGTTTTAAACACTTATATATAATTCATATACTGTATAATTAATCCATTTAAAGAGTACAATTCAATGGGTTTTAGTGTATTCACAGAGAAGTTTCCTTTCACTACAGTTTTAGCACATCTCACCATATTGGAAAAAAAATCTGTTCTCAATAGTAGTCACTTCAACAATTACCCCAACTCTAAGCCCTAGATAACCACCAATTTGCTTTCTGTGTCTATTTACTGTCAATATTCCATGTATTTAAGACATGAAATCATACAAATGTGATCTTCTATGACTAGATTGTTTCACTTAGATTTTCAGGGCTCTTCCATGCTGTAGTATGCATTATATCTACATGACACATTGTATTTATCCATTCATAAGCTGATGGAAATTTCAGCTGTTTCCCATTTTTGACTATTTTGAATAATGAAGCTATAAACATTAATGTACAAGTTTTTCTGTGGGCACATTTTCCTTTCTCTTAGATATTCACCTAGGAATTCAACTGCTGGGACACATGGTAACATTATGTTTAACATTTTAGGGAACTGCCAAACTGTTTTCCAAAGCAATTGCACCAGTTTACACTCCCACCACAAAGTACAAGGGTGCCAGTTTCTCCATATTCTTGTTAACACTTGTTACTATCTGTCATTTTTGTTATAAATCTGCAAGTGGGTGTGAGCAGGTATCTTATTATGGCTTTAATTTGCACTTATCTAAATATGTTCATCATCTTTTTATTTGTTAATTGGCTATTTGTTTAGTTCCTTTAGATAGATGGCAATTCAGATCCTTTACATATTTTTAATTCTGCTATTTTTCTTTTTATTACCGAGTTGTAAGATATTGTTTTATTTTCTGAATATAAGTTCCTTATCAGATATATGATTACCAACAGTCTTTCTTAAAAACTCTCTCTCCTTTTCTCTCCTGCTAAGTCTTGCTTGTTGTTTCACTTAGAAAGTGGAAGCAATTGTTCAGGAACTACACCATCTATCATACAATCTATCATCTCTCCTTCACATGTACTCATATGCTTTGACATCCTTGCTTTGCTAAGAGAAGACCCTACCTCTTCACAAGGCCATTTCCTACACTTCCATAATATATCCTGTGAGTTCTCCCAAATGGAAACACTGTTCCCACTATTGACAGCATTTCCCCTGGAATATGAAAGCTAAAATGTCTAACTTGAAAAGAATAAAATAAAATACCACTTTGATAACCCCCTCTTCCCACTGCATTTCTTTGTTCTTCACAGAAAAGACATTAAAGTAGAATGCATTCTTCATTATTTGCTTCCTCAAGTTTTTGTTTTTAAGTCTTCTCTATAAACCACCTCAATCAGACCGATATTCCCTCTATTCCAGTTAAAAATCCCTTAAAAACCATTTCTGTTGCGGTAACTAAGGATTTTGACTCTTTCCAATCACAGTAAAATGTCTTATCCCATTTCACTCAGTCTTTCAGTAGCACTATTGGTATTCTTTCTTCCCTTGGTATATGGATTATCACATTTTCTTGGTTTTCTTCCCACCTTTACCTGCTCTTCCAGGCACTGTTCTTTATTATTTTCTCTTCCCCCTCTAGACTAGTAATTATAGGTATACCCTAGGACTTGGACTTCAGATATCTTTTCTTCTTATATCCTCTACCTAAATTAGTAGTTTTACAACATAATCATACCATTCAAAGAGCTTATAGCTTATAATACTGTATCATATACTTGAATGTTGCTAAGAGAGTGAATCTTACGTTTTGTTACCATTAAAAAGAAATGGTAACAATATGATGAGATGGAAGTGGTAGCTAATATTAAGATAATAATTTTGCAATATGTAAAAGTATCAAATCAATACATTGTACACCTTAAACTTACACAATCTTTTGTTTAATTATATCTCAATAAATTTGGGAAAAAAATGTTTCCATACCTATCAATTCTAATTTAATTGGGCTGCTATAGAGTCTGCATATAAAACCTACTTTGTATCAGCTTGTCCCATAGTTCTAATATAGGCTGATGAGTCAAACTAACCCTTGATTCAACCCAAATATCTATCCCACTCTCCAGATTGATATAGATAATTACCTATGAGATCTCTCTGCATAGATTTTGAATATTCAGATCGAAATGTTCAATGCACCCTATCTAAATTAAGACACCCTGTCTAATTCATTGTTCGGCACACCTCTGGTGCCTCTAGCTTTCTTGTCCATCTCAGTTCAATTATTTAATAAGTGTAGAGACTGACAATTTAAAAATATACCCTGAAGTCAAGTATTTCTCATTCCCTATACTTCTATTCACCTGCTGTTATAATTTGTCTCTCACTTGAATTATTACGGGAGCTTCTTAACCTGTCTCCTTACTGCCACTATTGCTCCTTATAGTCTACTTCAATTTTTCATTTTTAAGATTTGTTAATTTTAAAACATTTCAGCATATGATTTGTATATTCTTTTCTATAAATTAATGAAAATGTTCATGTAAAGCAAATCTTACCTGACATTTCATTTACAAAATTTCAAACCTACAAAAATGCTGAAAAAATATGTTCTATTACTAGAATTATCAACTTTTAATATTTTACCACATTCATTTCCATCATCACTCCCTCTTTTTTGCATATACATATGTGTATGTATACGTATTTTTAAATTGCATTAAAAATATTGCAAACATCAAGATATCTCACCCTTAAATATTTCACTATGTATATTTGAAGGACATGTTCCTTCTGCTCCATATCAGCAATGTTTCATCCAATAATACTTTTTTGATAAGATAATATATTGTGTAACATCTACATTTCCCCAATTGCCCTCTCAAATGTAATAATGTATATCTATGTTCAGATATAAATAAGAAGAAGGAACTGACATATATCTTTAGTCTCTTTTAATTTAGGGCATTCCTTCTTACCTTTTATAGTTTTTGATGACACTGATATTTTGAGGAGTTCCAGACTCTACTGATATTGACCAAAGCACTCAGTTCACATATCAGAATTTGCAATGGCAAGCTCCTAAATATAGCAGTCAATAGAACCTTCACCTTCTTGATAATCATTAGGCTGCAAGCCTCATAGATCACCATAATAGCTTATTGGAGGAGTTCAAATTTGCTTAAGTGATAAATGGCACATTAGCCATAAGTCAAAATCAAGTGTGAATTGTAATAGAGTCTAAATTCAACTCTTTTTAATGTTCGAGTGCTGATGATTTTTAAGCTTTGCCTCCCTCTTCTGCCCAACGATTGAGCAAGTTGATAAGGAAGCTTGGGTGTTCCTTCTTTGGTGTTGGTGGGACACTCAGACCACATGACACCCTTTGCACAAACAGACCTACTCATCCCAGCCCCTCTCCTCTCATCCCATTAAAGCTTCAAACTTAGTCCTTTCCTTCCCCCTTTAAGACATTTTTGAACCAGAGTGGTAATGTTGCCCTGATATTCCAGAAAGCCTCACAACCTGAGTAATTAACTTTTTCACTTAATGACTTAGGTAATTGTTGAACCACTGTGTTGTATACTTGAAACCAATATAAGAACGTATATCAACTTATTTCAATAAAAAATAATTAAAAATTAAAATAAACCTTTTCATACCCTCCTGTGTGTACGATATCATCACTCTTCACACATAAACCAAATTTTGGGTGGGTGTCCATGCTGCTTTGGTAAGATGACTGCAACACCCCAGAAATGGAATCTTGATTCTTTTGTGTTAGCAATTGTATTTACAAAGCAAGATCTGGGTACTCGAGCTATATTGTAAGTCTCTTGTAGGTGGTATAATTAAACCATGCTCTTTATACAATCTGTTAATGTCTGCTTTTATTTGGAATGTCCAAACAAATTAATATTTTACTATATACCCTTATTAGAATTGCCAAAATTCAGAATGCTGATAAGATCAAATGCTACCAAAGATTTGTAACAACACAGGGACTCTCCATCATTGCCGGTGGGAATGTAAAATGGTGCATCTACTTTGGAAAGCAGTGTGGCAGTTTTTTACAAACAAAACGTATTGTTACCATATGATTCAGCCATTATGACCCTTGTTATTTACCAAAAGGAGCTGAAAACTTGTATCTACTCAAAAACCTGGACACACAAGTTCACGGCATCTTTATTCATAATTGCCAAATCGTGTTAAGTCATCAAGATGTTATTCAGTAGGAGAATGGATAATTAAACTATGGCACATCCAGATAATGGAACATTATTCATCATTAAAAAGAAGAGATACCAAACCACGAAAAGACATGGAAAAACCTTAATTGTATATTAATAAGTGATAAAATCCAATCTGAAAAGGCTACATACCGTATGATTCCAACCCTATGACATTCTGGAAAAGATAAAACTATGGAAACAGTAAAAAGATTAGTGATTGCTGGGGGTTTTGTGGAAAGGGGGGTGAATAAGCAGAGCACAGAGGGTTTTTAGCAAAATGAAACTCCGTATGATATTATAATAATGGATACATGTCATTATACATTTATCCAAACCCATGGAATGTGCACAAGCAAGGATGAACCCTAATGTAAATTATAGACTTTGGGTCATTATTATGTGTCATTGTAGGTTCATCAGTTGTAACAAATGCACCATTCTGATGGAGCATGTCTGTAATAAGGAAGGCTATGCATAAGTGAGGAACAGGTTTATTTGAAATCTTTGTAACTTCTCAATTTTGCTATAAACCTAAAACTGCTCTTTAAAAAAGTCTTAAACAATTAATATTCAATGTAGTTAGCAATATGATTAGATTTAGGTTTACCTCTGTAATTTTTTTTCCTTCTTTGTTTTTCTTTCTCTGTTTCCCATATCCTTGGGACTTGAGTCCTTGAGTATTGTTAGTATTCTGTTTTAAATTATCTATTGACTTTTGTTACTATTTGTTTGTATTATCTTTAGTAATTGATTTAGGTATTACAACATACATAACAAATTTTTCACAGTCTATTTAGAAATAATATTTTACTAGTTCATGTAAGATATATAAATGCTATAACCAAATCATCCCTTCCCACTCTTGCTACTGATATTCTGTAATTGTTTCCAACTATGTAACACTTAAAAATACTGAAAATTCCACTAGATAAATTTTAAGGTAGTTAAAAATCCCATAGTACAGCTACATGTAGGAGAATGAAAATGGACCATTGTCTAACCCCATATACAAAAGTAAATTCAAAATGGATCAAAGACCTGAATGTAAGCCATGAAACCATTAAACTCTTGGAAGAAAACATAGGCCAAAACCTCCTAGACATAAACATGAGCGAGCTCTTCTTGAACATATCTCCCCGGGCAAGGAAAACAACAGCAAAAATGAAGAAGTGGGACTATATTAAGCTGAAAAGCTTCTGTACAGCAAAAGACACCATCAGTAGAACAAAAAGGAACCCTACAGTATGGGAGAATATATTTGAAAATGACAGATCCGATAAAGGCTTGACGTCCAAAATATATAAAGAGCTCACATGCCTCAACAAACAAAAGTCAAATAATCCAATTAAAAAATGGGCAGAGGAACTGAACAGACAGTTCTCCAAAAAGAAATACAGATGGCCAACAGACACATGAAAAGATGCTCCACATTGCTAATTATTAGAGAAATGCAAATTAAAACAACAATGAGGTATCACCTCACACCAGTAAGGATGGCTGCCATCCAAAAGACAAACAACAACAAATGTTGGCGAGGCTGTGGAGAAAGGGGAACCCTCCTACACTGCTGGTGGGAATGTAAACTAGTTCAACCATTGTGGAAAGCAGTATGGAGGTTCATCAAAATGCTCAAAACAGACTTATCATTTGACCCAGGAATTGCACTCCTAGGAATTTACCCTAAGAATGCAGCAATCAAGTTTGAGAAAGACCAATGCACCCCTATGTTTATCGCAGCACTATTTACAATAGCCAAGAATTGGAAACAACCAAAATGTCCATCGGTAGATGAATGGATAAAGAAGAAGTGGTACATATACACAATGGAATACTACTCAGCCATAAGAAGAGGCCAAATCCAACCATTTGCAGCAACATGGATGGAGCTGGAGGGTATTATGCTTAGTGAAATAAGCCAAGTGGAGAAAGAGAAATACCAAATGATTTCACTCATCTGTGGAGTATAAGAACAAAGGAAAAACTGAAGAAACAAAACAGCAGCAGAATCACAGAACTCAAGAATGGACTAACAGGTACCAAAAGGAAAGGGACTGGGGAGGATGGATGGGTAGGGAGGGATAAGGAGGGGGAGGAATAAGGGGGGTATTAAGATTAGCATGCATGGGGTGGGGAGAAACGGGAGGGCTGTACAACACAGAGAAGGCAAGTAGTGATTCTACAGCATTTAGCTATGCTGATGGACAGTGACTCTAAAGGGGTTTATAGCGGGGACCTGGTATAGGGGAGAGCCTAGTAAACATAATATTCTTCATGTAAGTGTAGATTAAAGATAACAAAAAAAAGAAAGAAAGAAAGAAAAGGGGGATTACTCCATGATAGGATAAAAGTAACTGAAAATCAACAATTAATGCATGCTTTGATCACTTAAAGGGTGTCAGAAAAAAAAAAAAAAAACAGTTCCTGTGTGGTGACCTCCAGTGAGTTCTACACAATGGTATAAAGGGCAGATCAAAGTGTGGGCAAAGGGTCTGTTTGTGTTTATACAGAGGATGAAAGCCTAATTTGGCTACCCAGAAAATGAACTAAGATGCGATATGAAGAAGAACTTCCAACATCAGCACTCTCTGGAAGACTCATGCCAGAAGATGATCATCAAAAAACCCCAACAAAGATCCACGCACTGCTACAGCTGTAGATGCACTCATCCCACCAGTTCCTGGACTTGCCATGGGAATGAAGAAGGAGATATCTAAGCTGGCCTGTGCATACAGTAAAACAATAAATTTGACTGGATCTATACTGTTGGAACTCAACCAAGAATTAGGAGAAGTGCAAATTGTAGCACTCCAAAATCTTACAACCACAGACTATTTATTGTTAAAAGAACATATGGGATGTGAACAGTTCCCAGGAATGGGCTGTTTTAATTTGTCTGATTTCTCTCAGATTGTTCAAGTACAGTTGGACAATATCCATCATATCATAGACAAATTTTCACAAATGCCTAGAGTTCCTAACTGGTTTTCTTGGCCTCTCTGGAGATGGCTGGTAATTACAGGTATGCTTTGGTTATGTAACTGTATTCCTATTATGTTAATGTGTGTGTGCAATTTAAGTAGTAGTTTAAAACCTATACATGCTTAAATTACTCTACAAGAAGATATATCAAAGAGATCATCAATCTTCCCATGTTTTTTTCTGTCTGCTACCTCTATAGCTTTTCTTCTTCCTTCCTAATTACAACCCTTAAATAGAATTCGTGCCTCATATTGAATTTACCGAATATCATAATTCCTCCAAGTGCTAAAGATACCTCAAGACAAATGCTGGGCATAGAAGCCAAAGGGCATAAATCTGAAAATAAGTAAAAAGCTAAACTTTTCAAACAATATGGCTTCTCTCTCACTTACCAACTTTACATTTCCCTGTATGGCCCCAGAAGATGACTGGTTAGCCAGAGACGGGTAAGATTCCTCAAGGGAGGAACAACCTAAGACAGGCACAGTCGCAGGGGGGCCATCAGGTGAGAAATTGGGGATCAACAGAGGTGAGGCTTAGAACCTCACCCCCCCTGTTCTGAGAGAAATCTTCTGCATACATGGATGTTTTATTGCCCTTGTCTAGCTTGGATTAACACATTGTCTACAGGCACACACCTGATCATCTACATTTGCTCTCTTACAAAACTAAACTATGTTTTCTACCTTTATCTTGTATCTACCTACCACTTCAGCATTTTATTAAAAATAATAATAATAAAGAGAGAAATGTGGTATCCACATATAAATCAAGTATAAAAATCAAACGAATATTCATATTTGACCTGATTGTTTATAGTTCATAATGCATGATCAAAACCGAAAGTTTCTGTGATGACTGCCCTTGCACTGTTCACCATGTAAGAACTTGTTCACTATGTAAGAATTTGTTCACCATGTAAGAACTTGTTCGTTATACTTTAGAAGATTGGAGACTGTTGAGAATTAAGCTTGGGGTTGATTAATGATTGTGCATTGAGTCCCCTATACAGAATTTTATTGTTGTTAACAACCATTTGATCAATAAATATAAGATATGCCCTCTCAAAAAAAAAAGTAAAAAAAAAAATCCCATAGTCATGTAATTTTAAAGTAATTCAGAAAAAAAAAGAAACAACTTTTAGAATTCATTCACTTATTTACTATTTTTGTTATTTTTAAGTTCTGAAGATCTGTTTTCCCTTTTTAAAAATTACTTTAAATCTGAAGAACATCTCTTTGTGTTTACATGTGCTACTAACCATGTCTCTTAGTTCCCCTTAGTTTTGTTTAATTCACCTTCATTCTTGAATAATACTTTTGCTGACTACAGAATTCTGGCTTTATGGTGGTATTTTTGTTTCTTTCAATAACTTAAATGTTTTATTTTTTTTCAATTATTTTCTGGTGTCCACGGATTCCAATGAGAAATCTGAAGTCCTTCAAGTTGCTGTTCAGCTGTATGTACTGGGTTTATCTTTTTCTAACCACTTTCAAGATTGTTCTCTTTATGCTTGTTTATAGCAGTCTGAGCACAATATAGCTGTGCATGGCCCTTCCAGTTTATCCTATTTGAAGTTTGCTGAACATTTTGAATCTGTAATTTATGGCTATCACAAGTTTTAGGGTTTACCCATTATATAATCAAATATTCTTCCTTTATCATTTTTTTTCTCCTTCCAAGAACGTTAATTTTATTTTGGTATTGCTCAATAGCCTCTGTGGCTTCTGTAGCTTTTCCTTATCTCTTTTTATCTTCAACTTCACTGTCTGTTATTTCCATTCAGTTATTTGACCTACCAAAGGGGTTTTCAGTTATTTTTAATATCAGATATTGAAATTTCCAATTCTAAAATTTCCTTTTAGATTCTTTTTTTTATAGTTTTGGTTTTTCTTCTGAATATTTCTCTCTCTTCTTTTCAAATATGTTCTTACTACATTATTAAATTCAATTGTAGCAACTGATTTAAATTCATGCTAATAATTCCAAATTTTGTGTCATCTCGAGTATGGCTCCTGTTGACTGTTTCTTTTTCTTTTCTTTTTTCTTTTTGAGGATTAATTGCATTTCCCTGGTTCTTTTTTATATCACATAATTTTGGTTATCATATCCTGGATATTTTATTGTTATATTGTGCAGGCCCTGAGTATTATGATCATCTGAAGAATTCATTCTTGATAATATTGAACTTCTGACAAGTCTCCTATTGGCTATGGTTTTAACCTTAGCTCAGTCAGGTAAACCTTTGCTATGATGGTTTGGCTCTATCCACAAATGAATCAGATGTGTGCAGATGGCACAAATATCAATAGGGAAGATATAAAAATAACCCATGTCTGTTGACAGATAAATGAATAAAGATAATTTGGTATATAAACACAATGGAATACTATTCAGCCTTGAAAAAGGAAATTCTGCTGTTTGCAACAATATGGATGAACCTAGAGGACATTATGCCAAGAGAAATAAACCAAACAGAGAAAGACAAGTGCTGCTTGATTCCACTCATAGGATATATGAGTCAAACCCTTGGAAGCAGAGGATCCAATACTATTTTCTAGGTGGAAATGGATGGAACAAATGGGGATGTAATTTAAATGATATAAAGTGTCAGTTATGCAAGATAATCTGTTGTACAACATTGTGCTTATGGTTAACAATATGGTATTGTGCACTTCAAAATTTCTTAGGATGGTAGATCTCAGATTAAGTGTTGTTAGCTAAAACAAACAAACAAACAAAAGGCAAAAGACACAAGAAACTCTAGTAGGTGCTAGATATGTTTATACCTTGATTGTGGTGATAGTATCATGATATGTTCATATGTTCAAACTCATCAAATTGTACACATGAAATATTTGTATATCAGTCATACTTCAATAAACCTGTTAAAAAAGAAAAGAAAGAAAGAAAGAACCATTAAAGACCTGAGCCCAGGATTTCTAAAATAAGGAAAACTCTTCCTTTAGAGAGTTGCTTCTCCAAGTTGACTTCTTTCTGAAATGTGCCTGCTTTTGTTTACATTTAATTATCTTATTTATTTTATCTAAAGGCTTATGTTATAATTAGTTGGAGGGGTGTGCTCTTTTGGGCTTATATTACCATTCTGGAATAAGAAGAAAGTCTGTTTCTTTGCCCGTGAATTCATTTTCCATTAAGATATCAGGTTTTGTTTGTTTGATTTTTATTATTGTTCATTTGTTAATAGTATGTACTTGGAGAACATCAGAAACTTCACCTTCAGGCACCTCTTTCTGCCATTTCATATTCTGTTCCTTTCCAAGTGCTTTCCTCCTATGCTGTAGTGAGGAGAGGTGACCAGAATAGTGAGGAGAGGCAACTGAAAGGGATACTCTCACATCTGCCTTTATTTGTGATTTCTGACTTCATATCCCAGGTGACTGTGATTTTGAGTAACACAGATACAGCCTGCTGTGGTTCTCATAGCATTAGTTTTCTATTCTGCAATGGTTAGTGGACAGTATTTTGCTGAGGAAAATGTGTGTGTGTCTGAGGGGAAAAAAGGTTCCAATTTCCATATTACCATATTTGTCCCTCAAATCTGGAGACTGGCCCCCCTCACCTCTGCCATTTCCTTTCCTCATCAGGTCAAAGGGCCTTCTCCTTCCTCAAATATTTCTCACTGGTTTTACTGTAATTTTTCATAGCTTTGTATTTTCCTCTGACCTCTAGAACATCTTCATGATTGGATTACAAGCTTGTGCTGGTTTTCCAACTTATCAGCAATAAATATCTAAATACTGATTTTTTCATTATGTGATAAAGATATTGCAGTAAACATGGTAACAGTTATAGCTGTGAAGCAAACTTAGTTTGTTGGAGAAATACTCAGGTGATCATTATATTTTAGCTCTAATGAGGTACTTTGTTCTTTGAGAATTGATTGTTTTTACAGTTAGAAAACACCACAGCACAATTCTCTCAGTTAATTACAAAAATTTAATTTTAGAGATGAATATTCAAAAAGTAGAGTTCATAATTATCATGAAACAATCTCCAGAGAATTTAAATAGGTGTATTTTCTACACAAAGTATTTCTCTTTAAAGTTTAAAAATCAGTCTTTGATTCTGCAAAAAAAAGTCTCACTAGGCTTTTATGCAAATACTTTAAAAATATTCTTGATAGAACAAAGTTAACTGTGAGTCGTGAGATCTCTATGCCATTAGCAACAAAATGGGTAGTTAAACTCTGGCAACTCCTGAAATAACTAGTCATAATTATAAAAACTAAAAACTTCAAAAAAAGAAGCAACAAGGGAAATAATATGTTTCTTTTATAACACATTTTCAGATAAATGCTCTTTATAACTATTATCATATAAAGGAAAATTTTGAAATTACATTTAAACTTTATCTTGTGAAATAAACAATGACTTTCAAAATTTCCTACATCAAAGTTCATATATTGCATTTTTATTCAAAGGATAGTAGCATATACTAAAATTATATACAAAACAATTCCCTGAAAATCAGAGTAAAACATTAGAGCATATAGATATATATAGTTTTTATGTGATCAGACCACTTTTCCCTCTAGGAACTAACTGAATTGTTGAACAATGTTTGTCATCATTGCTATGTATAAATCAACTTTAAATCTTCCTTAAAAACAGTGCATTTCAAAAGATATCCCACATTGGCAATGTCATTTTCTTTGTGATCTAAGCTTTTCCTTTTAAAATTTATATTGTTAGCTTATGTAATTTGAGCATTCACTTACACTATGGAAGCTGTGTGGAGGAATAATGGAAATACATTACATCTTAGATTTCACATTTTAGTAAGCAATAAACAAATGGAAAGGTCCATTAGAGATGTATATATGTATATGCATGTGTCTGTATAAATGTATGTATATATACATATGTAACATGCAAGCAAACTGTGAAAAACACATTTGCCCTTCTCTTAATCCCATGTTAAGCTTCCAGATAATTCCTTTTCTTCCCTTCATCTCTAGCTATATTGTGGACTAGAAATGCCCAGACTGCTTACTGTTGTATTTCCAACGCCTAGGAAAAAAAAAAAAGAGGATATTTTACTTTAGATTTTTTGTATTCAGCATTATGTAAGTGATCTGAACAGTTCGACCACATACACATACACACATTTAGCACATTCTTGTGCTAAAATATATCTAGATAAGCACAAATGTAATGTGTCCTTTATTGGATCTCAATCTTTATCTGTGATATCTTTAATAAGAGCAGATTAGGTAAATTGTCCTGGATCTTTTAACCTAGGTCCTTTAAACACATTCTACGGGAAGTGATTAAGGAAGCATTATCACTACAATATCACAAAATGGGCAAATACAATAACTACAAGGTCATATAAATGTTACTTCCTCTTAACATTGTTAAGAAAAGTCACTTAAAATATGACGTAAGGAGAAGGTTAAGCATGTGCTTTCAATGTCACACTGGGAAACTACTTAACAAGTCCTCTGAAGGATTCACTCTGTAGAACAATGTATCTTTTATTAGATTTTCCATTTAATATTCAATTATAGTCAAGATATCAGGAAATTACATGTGAGATTGTGTATCTCAGAGTTGCAAGAATTCCTCTTCCACAGTAAAGATAAACCAAAGGATGTATTTTTGATGATTTGTTGTAATGTTTTTTGTTTGTTTTTAATCGCCCTGCATGAAACTATGCAGAACATAGTCAAGTCTTGTAATAAACCTAAAGAATACAGGACTTCAAGAAGAAAGAATTTAGGCAACCTTCAGAGGTCCAAAAGATATCAAGGTTTTCATTCTCAGAGGTTCTTATTTGCACAGAGATGAACAATGTCTTCATAGTGAACTTTCAAGATTTGTGCAATGAATCCTGGTTTTGGAGAGCTCCAGATATTCCCTAAAATGTATTTTATGTCCCTCTGGTCACTCAGTGAAACCAAGCTGTCTAACCTGTTATACCAGGTGAAAGTTATCCATAAAGAAACCCCCCTTGCTACCACAGGAGTTTCAGACTTCAAACAGGACATTACAAATTATTACTTAGTAATGGAGGCCTTATTGAATCAACAATCAAACCAGATATTCCAGCATCTCCAGAGATAAGCATAGAGCTTCCCCCATCTAACTATAAAATAACTATCATGGATACAAACTCTCAACAGTTTATACCCAACCCAAAAATCTTATTTTAACAATGTCTTAATGCTTATAAGTACCAAGAAACTCAAAATGTTCTTGGCAATAGCTTTTTAGAATTGTATCTTTTTTTATTAAAATTTTGATAACCTTTGACACCAACATTCACATGTCATATATTTAAATTTTTAAGATATTTTATGAAATTATATTTTACTTCATTCCAAAATCTTTTTCCTTTGACTGCTACTCCTTCCTTCTATGACTGTCTTTGGTTTGCTCTTTCGTAGCTGCCTTGTGTCCATTGACTAAGAGAATGAGGTTCCCAGACTATGTGTTTGATCCTTTATGAATGAATTTCCAAATTATTTCTTTTTTACATAATATAATTACAAGAGAGAATTCAGGTTTTTGAGGTTATTTCCTGGTCCTTGAGTAATTGTGCTTCCATGGTATTGAGACTATGTCCCTCTACACTCTTTCTAGAAGCAAAATTGCATAAAATACAGTGAGAAACTCTCTCTTGTATTTCTATTTATAGCTCTTGCATTCATTTACTCTTATCTGCTGTGTTAATCAGTATGCTATTTCAAATGAGTGACTTAAACCTGAAGCAACCAGAATACTCTCTCCACTTAGCTAATGGTAAGCAATGAGATGTTTGTGTGAGGGCCTCTTAATACAAAATCTCTGGGAATTTAACTAATGTATTTATTGTTATTTTTACATTAGTAAGTAGATAGAATGTAGAGGTTAGGCACAATGCCTCTAAATTATATGAAATACAGTATACTTATTATAGAAAATGGGTATGGTTTTAGACAATTAAAAATATAATCTAAATTTGTTTTAAAAATGTGTTGGAAAATACAAAGTACATGATAGACTATCGCCTAGAGATAATACATTTAAACAATTAAACAATTTTGAAGTGGTTCCTATATACAAGTCATGTATTTTTAGAGGCTCTGGATATATTACTGAACAAAACCCATAAAAGTTTTGTTCTCATAGAGCTTATAGTTACATGATAGGAAATAAAATAAATGGAGAAATAAATATTTTTTTCAAAAAAGTTTCATGAAAAAAAATTTTCCAGAGGAGGGTAAATTATGTGTGTAGGGAGGGAAGGTGCTATTCTTTTATAGGCTAGTAAAGGAAGATCTCACTCAACATTGTGGCATTTGAGCAGAGACCTGAAGGAAGGGACAGAAATAGTCTTGGAGGTACCTCAGAGAAGAGCATTCCAAGCAGAGGGAAGTGGGGACACTCTGATGCCAGAGCAGGCTTGGCATGGGCAAGGAAGGGTAAGGTGGCGTAGGGCAGACAAGCAAGAGACCTACTGACAGGTCAAAGGGACAGCAATGAGCCAAACAGGCAGTGCCTCGTCAGCCAGTTTGAGAGATGGAAACCATTGAAGAGTATAGAATAGGGGTAACTAGATATGATTTTAGTTTTAAAGTAATTACTTTGACTGACACACACAGCATGGACTGAGAAGCACAAGGACAAAAGAAAGGCGGCTAGGCTGGGTGTGACCACAGGCAATGAAACCAACGTTAGCTTGAACAAGAATGTTGGTGCATTTGATGACAAGTAGTTGGAAACAGAATACACTCAAAAGATAGGGCCAAGAAGATTTGCGGAGAATTTAAGAGTAGGACCTGAGACAAGGACACTAGTCCAGCACATGACTTCGAAATTTTAGTTTTGAACAATCTGAAGAATTAAGCTGCCATTTACTGAGACTGATAAAGTTCGTGCTGGGGGGATCAGAAGTGTGGTTTTGGATAAATATTAATCAGATTAATATCTCAGTTGTATATACTTTGATTTTTTTTATTTTAGTCATTTCTTCCTTCCAGACAGGTGAGAGTAAAAGGCAGAGAGAGAGCAGGAGAGTGAGAGGGAATGAAGAAGTGAGAGAGAGTGAGAGAGAAAGCATCACGGACAGAAATGCACAAGGTAAATAGAATTAGAAGAATGATGGGCTATGACTCACGTCAATCAAAGCTGTTTTCCCAAGTCAGTATTTCTAGATAACCAGAACTCCATGTTCATGGGAAAGTGGTTGATTTATACGATTCATAAAGAGGCTTTATTTTATTATAAGACTGGAATATATTTTGACAGTGTTTGGAGAGGCAATATCTTCAGGATCCATTTGGCTGCCCTAATTTAATGACACATTGCAATGATAAAAAGAAATTTGGAAAAATCCATTTGACATTTACAGTGATAACCCTGCTTTATCTCAGATTTCATTTTGTAAGCTTGTCTTTGTGTTGGGTAAAGTTCATTTTCAGGAGAGAAGTGGTGGTATGGAGAAAATAATGCATTAATATTTCCCATAGCTTCTATGGACATCTTCATTGCTATTAATGAAAACAGCTCTGATAATTGAGATTATGAGTTTCTGAATTTATACACCAGTAAACCAATCTCCAATGAACTACATTTTTGCTAACATGCTTGCAAAAACTCAACACATTCACATAAAGGATTCCAGCTGCTTTGCTGAATTTTCACATATCAGCTAAGTCAAGCACCCCACTAGTCACAGGTGACAAATAATGCTCAAACATCTGCTTGCTAACAGTATAATCTGGTTCATTTACTATCATCAGTTTCCTGGTATTGTGCCCACAGGATATGTTCAGTAAATACTGAATGAAATGCTTCTACCTGTTGAGAAGAATAAATAAACCTATGGGGCAGGGGGGTAATAATGCCACAGCCTTTCTTTTTCTTTTAGAAGAAATGGTTGCAGGCCATGTGAAAATTGTGAAATACCCTGGACATCATTGTGTTTTGATAGCATGTTCTGAGTTCATCTAGTACAGTTTACCTAGGAAATCTAAGAAAGGTCAAGGCCCCTGAGACTTTCTTGGGTTGGGAGGATGATAATTTCAATTGCTGCTCAGTTTGTTTCCAGAGCAAGTAGTAATCCGAATAATTAAACTTCTCCCACTGGGAATAGTTAGAATTCAGATTTTCTGCTAGCTATGAATGAGTCAACAAAATGCAAGCTGGTTGGCATATTGCCCATAAGAATGGTTAGTTTTAAATGTTCTTAGATAAGAAAACTCAATAAAATAAAGCACATTATTTTTTTAAAGATATATAATCGATTTACATTAAAATGTATAATCTTAGAGTGATATCCATCACACTCTATCTCAAAAGTTTATTTTACATTATCTGATCTTATTGTAAAATCCACCAAAATAAAATATTTTGATCATTTGTGTTTGATGGTAGCTTATTATGCACTTTTCTTTCCATCCTTTTTACAGTGTGCCATTTATATATATTAACTTCTCACAGGCAGTTATTTCCTAACTTCTTTTCTTTAACATGCCTCACACATATATATAGTCTTTCTCTTTTCTTCTCTCTCTGATGATTAGTTTGCTTCTCATTTAACTGAGAAAATAGAAGCTATCAGAAGTGAACTTTCATGTTCTTCCATTATATTATCTAACAATCTGCTTATATCTGTACCTATAATCTTTGCTTTCCTTACTTTCAAAGTCGTACTGCTTCCTTTATGCAATGGTCAGCCTCCACCTCATCAATGAGTTTGATTCAACAATGAGTCATACTTCCATGTTTCATGTACCATCAATATTTCTTAATAAGAATAAGAACTGGTTGTAATATTTTCTGTCTTAAAAAATATTTCCTACACCCCTTCCACCACCCATCCAACTATGACCCCATCATCTGCTTAAGAGTAAAACACTAAATATCTGCATATTTACATGTCTTTTGAGCACGCTTGTCTCAAATTTTGCATTCATTACTCCTTTGAAATTTTGCTTATGGCAATCGTCAAAAGATCTATATTAGCTTATCCAAAAGTCAGTACTTGGTCCTTATTCTACTCAACTCTACAGCAGAATTTGATATAATTAACTTTCCCTTTCATTTTTTTTTTTTTTTAATTGAAGGGTAGTTGACAACAGTATTACATTACATTAGTTTCAGGTGTACAACACAGTGATTCAACATTTATATACATGATAATTCTAGGTACCAGCTATCACCATACCAAGTTGTTACAATATTTTGACTATATTCCTTATGCTATACATTACATCCCGGTTACTTATTTATTTTACAATTGGAAGTGTGTTTATATATATATATATATATATATGTATATTTTTTGTGAGGGCATCTCTCATATTTATTGATCAAATAGTTAACAACAATAAATTTCTGTATAGGGGGGTCAATACTCAATGCACAATCATTAATCCACCCCAAGCCTAATTTTCGTCAGTCTCCAATCTTCTGATGCATAATGAACAAATTCTTACATAGTGAATAAGTTACATAGTGAGCAGTGCAAGGGCAGTCATCACAGAAGCTTTCGATTTTGTTCATGCATTATGAACTATACACAGTCAGTTCAAATATGAATATTCATTTGATTTTTAAACTTGATTTATATGTGGATACCACATTTCTCTATTATTATTATTTTAATAAAATGCCGAAGTGGTAGGTAGATACGAGATAAAGGTAGAAAACAGAGTTTAGTGTTGTAAGAGAGCAAATGTAGATGATCAGGTGTGTGCCTGTAGACTATGTGTTAATCCGAGCTAGAGGAGGGCAATAAACATCCATGTATGCAGAAGATTTCTCTCAGAACATGAGGGGGGAGGTTCTAAGCCTCACCTCTGCTGCTCCCCACTTTCTCACCAGATGGCCCCCTGCGACTGTGCCTGTCTTAGGTTGTTCCTCCCTTGAGGAATCTTACCTGTCTCTGGCTAACCAGTCATCTTCCGGGGCCACACAGGGAAATGTTAAGTTGGTAAGTGAGAGAGAAGCCTTATTGTTTGAAAAGGTTAGCCTTTTACTTCTTTGCGTATTTATGCCCTGTGGCTTCTATGCCCAGCATTTGTCTTGAGGTATCTTTACCACTTGGAAGAATTATGATACTCGGTAAATTCGACATGTGGCACGAGTTCTATTTAAAGGTTGTGATTAGGTAGAAAGAAGAAAAGCTATAGAAGTAGAAGGCAGAAGACAACCTGGGAAGATTGATTATTTCTTTGACATATCTTCTTGTAGAGTAACTTCAGCATGGATAGGTTTTAAACTACTAATTAAATTGTGCACACACATTAACATAATAGGAATATAGTTACCTAACCAAAGCATACCTGTAATTACCAGCCATCTCCAGTGAAACCAAGAAAACCAGTTAGGCACCTTAGGCATTTGTGAAAACTTATCTATGATATGGTGGATATTGTCCGTCCGACTGAACTTAAACAGTCTGAGAGACCTCAGATAAACTAGAACAACCCATTCCTGAGGACTGTTCATATCCCATATGTTCTTTTAACAATAAATAGTCTGTGGTTGTAAGATTTTGGAGTGCTACAATTTGCACTTCTCCTAATTCTTGGTTGAGTTCCAACAGTATAGATCCAGTCCAATTTTTTGTTTTACGGTATGCACAGGCCAGCTTAGATATCTCCTTCATCATATCCATGTAAAGTCCAGGAACTGGTGGGATGAGTGCATCTACACCTGTGGCAGTGCGTGGATCTTTGTTGGAGGTTTTTTTTTGCTGATTATCTTCTGTCATGAGTCTTCCCAAGAGTGCTGATGTTGGAAGTTATTTTTCATATTGTATCTTGGCTCATTTTCGGGGTAGCCAAATTAGGCTTTGATCCTCTGTATAAACACAAACAGACCCTTTGCCTACACTTTTATATGCCCTTTATATCATTGTGTAGAACTCATTAGAGGTCACCACATAGGAACTACTTTTTTTTTTTTTTTAATCATTAATCTACACTTACATGACGAATACTTTGTTTACTAGGCTCTCCCCTATACCAGGTCCCCCCTATATACTCCTTTACAGTCACTGTCCATCAGCGTAGCAAACTGTTGTAGAATCACTACTTGTATTCTCTGTGTTGTACAGCCCTCCCCTCTCTCCCACCCCGCTATGGATGCTAATCTTAAAACCCCTCTTTTTCTACCCCCCTTATCCCTCCCTACCCACCCATCCTCCCCAGTCCCTTTCCCTTTGGTACCTGTTAGTCCATTCTTGAGTTCTGTGATTCTGTTGCTGTTTTGTTCCTTCAGTTTTTCCTTTGTTCTTATATTCCACAGATGAGTGAAATCATTTGGTATTTCTCTTGCTCTGCTTGGCTTGTTTCACTGAGCATAATACCCTCCAGCTCCATCCATGTTGCTGCAAATGGTTGGATTTGCCCTTTTCTTATGGCTGAGTAGTATTCCATTGTGTATATGTACCACATCTTCTTTATCCATTCATCTATTGATGGACATTTAGGTTGCTTCCAATTCTTGGCTATTGTAAATAGTGCTGCGATAAACATAGTGGTACATTGGTCTTTCTCGTACTTGATTGCTGCATTCTTAGGGTAAATTCCTAGGAGTGCAATTCCTGGGTCAAATGGTATGTCTGTTTTGAGCATTTTGATGTACCTCCATACTGCTTTCCACAATGGTTGAACAAGTTTACATTCCCACCAGCAGTGTAGGAGGGTTCCCCTTTCTCCACAGCCTCGCCAACATTTGTTGTTGTTTGTCTTTTGGATAGCAGCCATCCTTACTGGTGTGAGGTGATACCTCATTGTAGTTTTAGTTTGCATTTCTCTGATAATTAGCGATGTGGAGCATCTTTTCATGTGTCTGTTGGCCATCTGTATTTCTTTTTTGGAGAACCGTCTGTTCAGTTCCTGTGTCCATTTTTTAATTGGTTTATTTGTTTTTTGTTTGTTGAGGCGTGTGAGCTCTTTATATATTCTGGACGTCAAGCCTTTATCGGATGTGTCATTTTCAAATATATTCTCCCATACTGTAGGGTTCCCTTTTGTTCTATTCATGGTGTCTTTTGCTGTACAGAAGCTTTTCAGCTTAATATAGTCCCACTTGTTCATTTTTGCTGTTGTTTTCCTTGCCCGGGGAGATATGTTCAAGAAGAGGTCACTCATGTTTATGTCTAAGAGGTTTTTGCCTATGTTTTCTTCCAAGAGTATAATGGTTTCATGACTTACATTCAGGTCTTTGATCCATTTTGAGTTTACTTTTGTATATGGGTTTAGACAAAGGTCCAGATTCATTCTCCTACATGTAGCTGTCCAGTTTTGCCAGTACCATCTGTTGAAGAGACTGTCATTTCGCCATTGTATGTCCATGGCTCCTTTATCAAATATTAATTGACCATATATGTCTGGGTCAATGTCTGGATTGTCTAGTCTGTTCCATTGGTCTGTGGCTCTGCTCTTGTGCCAGTACCAAATTGTCTTGATTACGATGGCTTTATAATAGAGCTTGAAGTTGGGGAGTGAGATCCCCCCTACTTTATTCTTCTTTCTCAGGATTGCTTCGGTTATTCGTGGTCTTTGGTGGTTCCATATGAATTTTTGAATTATTTGTTCCAGTTCATTGAAGAATGTTGCTGGTAGTTTCATAGGGATTGCATCAAATCTGTATATTGCTTTGGGCAGGTTGGCCATTTTGACGATATTAATTCTTCCTAGCCATGAGCATGGGATGCGTTTCCATCTGTTAGTGTCCACTTTAATTCATTTAAGAGTGACTTGTAGTTTTCAGAATATAAGTCTTTCACTTCTTTGGTTAGGTTTTTTCCTAGGTATTTTATTTTTTTTGATGATATTTGTGAATGGAGTTGTTTTCCTGATTTCTCTTTCTGTTGGTTCATTGTTGGTATATAGGAAAGCCACAGATTTCTGTGTGTTGATTTTGTATCCTGCAACTTTGCTGTATTCCGATATCAGTTCTAGTAGTTCTGGGGTGGAGTCTTTAGGGTTTTTTATGTACAGTATCATGTCATCTGCAAATAGTGACAGTTTAACTTCCTCTTTGCCAATCTGGATTCCTTGTATTTTTTTGTTTTGTCTGATTGCCGTGGCTAGGACCTCCAGTACTATGTTAAATAACAGTGGAGAGAGTGGGCATCCCTGTCTAGTCCCCGATCTCAGAGAAAATGCTTTCAGCTTCTCGCTGTTCAATATAATGTTGGCTGTGGGTTTTTCATAGATGGCCTTTATTATGTTGAGGTACTTGCCCTCTATTCCCATTTTGCTGAGAGTTTTTATCATGAATGGATGTTGAACTTTGTCAAATGCTTTTTCAGCATCTATGGAGATGATCATGTGGTTTTTGTCTTTCTTTTTGTTGATGTGGTGGATGATATTGATGGACTTTCGAATGTTGTGCCATCCTTGCATCCCTGGGATGAATCCCACTTGGTCATGGTGTACGATGGTTTTGATGTATTTTTGAATTCGGTTTGCTAAAATTTTGTTGAGTATTTTTGCGTCTACGTTCATCAGGGATATTGGTCTGTAGTTTTCTTTTTTGGTGGTGTCTTTACCTGGTTTTGGTATTAGAGTGATGTTAGCTTCATAGAATGAGTTTGGTAGTATCCCCTCATCTTCTATTTCTTGGAAAACTTTAAGGAGAATGGGTATTATGTCTTCCCTGTATGTCTGATAAAATTCTGAGGTAAATCCATCTGGCCCGGGGGTTTTGTTCTTTGGTAGTTTTTTGATTACCGCTTCAATTTCATTGCTGGGAATTGGTCTGTTTAGATTTTCGGTTTCTTTTTGGGTCAGTCTTGGAAGGTTGTATTTTTCAAGGAAGTTGTCCATTTCTCCTAGGTTTCCCAGCTTGTTAGCATATAGGTTTTCATAGTATTCTCTAATAATTCTTTGTATTTCTGCGCGGTCCGTCGTGATTTTCCCTTTCTCGTTTCTGATACTGTTGATTTGTGTTGACTCTCTTTTCCTCTTAATAAGTCTGGCTAGAGGCTTATCTATTTTGTTTATTTTCTCGAATAACCAGCTCTTGGTTTCATTGATTTTTGCTATTGTTTATTCTTCTCAATTTTATTTATTTCTACTCTGATCTTTATTATGTCCCTCCTTCTGCTGACCTTAGGCCTCATTTGTTCTTCTTTTTCCAATTTCGATAGTTGTGACATTAGACTGTTCATTTGGGATTGCTCTTCCTTTTTTAAATATGCTTGGATTGCTATATACTTTCCTCTTAAGACTGCTTTTGCTGTGTCCCACAGAAGTTGGGGCTTGGTGTTGTTGTTGTCATTTGTTTCCATATATTGCTGGATCTCCATTTTGATTTGGTCATTGATCCATTGATTATTTAGGAGCGTGTTGTTTAGCCTCCATGTGTTTGTGAGCCTTTTTGCTTTCTTTGAACAGTTTATTTCTAGTTTAATGCCTTTGTGGTCTGAAAAGTTGGTTGGTAGGGTTTCAATCTTTTTGAATTTACTGAGGCTCTTTTTGTGTCCTAGTATGTGGTCTATTCTGGAGAATGTTCCATGTGCACTTGAGAAGAATGTGTATCCTGTTGCTTTTGGATGTAGAGTTCTGTAGATGTCTATTGGGTCCATCTGTTCTAGTGTGTTGTTCAGTGCCTCTGTGTCCTTACTTATTTTCTGTCTGGTGGATCTGTCCTTTGGAGTGAGTGGTGTGTTGAAGTCTCCTAGAATGAATGCATTGCATTCTATTTCCTCCTTTAGTTCTATTAATATTTGTTTCAGGTATGTTGGTGCTCCTGTATTGGGTGCATATATATTTATAATGGTTATATCCTCTTGATGGACTGAGCCCTTTATCATTATGTAATGTCCTTCTTTGTCTTTTGTTACTTTCTTTATTTTGAAGTCTGTTTTGTCTGATACCAGAATTGCAACACCTGCTTTCTTCTCTCTGTTGTTTGCTTGAAATATCTTTTTCCATCCCTTGACTTTAAGTCTGTGCGCGTCTTTGGGTTTGAGGTGAGTCTCTTGTAAGCAGCATATGGATGGATCTTGCTTTTTTATCCATTCTATTACTCTGTGTCTTTTGATTGGTGCATTCAGTCCATTTACATTTAGGGTGATTATTGAAAGGTATGAATTTATTGCCATTGCAGGCTTTAAGTTTGTGGTTACCAAAGGTTTAGGGTTAGCTTCTTTACTATCTTACTGTCTAACTTAACTCGCTTGTTGAGCTATTATAAACACAGTCTGATGATTCTTTATTTCTCTCCCTTCTTATTCCTCCTCCTCCCTTCTTCATATGTTGGGTGTTTTGTTCTGTGCTCTTTTTAGGAGTGCTCCCATCTAGAGCAGTCCCTGTAGGATGCCCTGTAGAGGTGGTTTGTGGGAGGCAAATTCCCTCAACTTTTGCTTGTCTGGGAATTGTTTAATCCCTCCTTCATATTTAAATGATATTCGTGCTGGATACAGTAGTCTTGGTTCGAGGCCCTTCTGTTTCATTGCATCAAGTATATCATGCCATTCTCTTCTGGCCTGTAGGGTTTCTGTTGAGAAGTCTGATATTAGCCTGATGGGTTTTCCTTTGTAGTTGACCTTTTTTTTTCTCTCTGGCTGCCTGTAATACTTTGTCCTTGTCTTTGATCTTTGCCATTTTAATTATTATGTGTCTTGGTGTTGCCCTCCTTGGATCCCTTGTCATGGGAGTTCTGTGTACCTCTGTGGTCTGAGAGGCCATTTCTTCCCCTAGTTTGGGGAAGTTTTCAGCAATTATTTCTTCAAAGACATTTTCTATCCCCTTTTCTCTCTCTACTTCTTCTGGAATAACTATAATTCTTATATTGTTCCTTTTTGATTGGTCACTCAGCTCTCTTAAAATTCTTTCATTCCTGGAGATCCTTTTATCTCTCTCTGCATCAGCTTCTCTGTGTTCCTGTTCTCTGTTTTCTAGTCCATTAATGGTCTCTTGCATCTCGTCCATTCTGTTTTGAAGTCCTTCCAGAGCTTGTTTTATTTCTGAATTCTCCTTCCTTAGTTCTTGCATATTTCTCTGCAAGTCCATCAGCATGGTTGTGACTTTTGTTTTGAATTCTTTTTCAGGAAGACTGGCTAAATCTATCTCCCCAGATTCCTTCTCAGGGGAAGATGTAGCAGATGCCGAAGCTGTCTGGGTTAGTCTTGTCTGGATCATATTTTTTTGCCTTTTCATGTTGACAGGTGCTATTGACTGTCAGCTGGGAGGGCCAAACTTTTCACTTGCTACTGGCCTTTCTTTACTGGGACAACTGCGACCCCTAGTGGCTTGTGTTGGGTAATTGCGTGTAGTCTGGGTCTTTGTGTCTTGCCTGGCCGGAAGGGAGAAATTTCCCTTTCTGTGGGCGGAATTTGTCTCAGGCTGCTTCTCTGCTTTCGCAGCACTCGGTGGTGTAATGGATGGGGGGGCTGCTTGACTGTTTACCTCCGTGAGGGGTCTCAGAGCTGTTGCCCAGGGGGTTAGTGCACCCGGTTTTACCTGTAATTTCCAGCTGCTGTACTGTGACCTGGGTTGTTTCCATCAAGGTGTTAAGTCCCTGTCCCTTTACGACTTTCAAAAAGCCCCCGCTTTTCTTTGTCACAGGGGCATCAGCTTCGGCACCCGCTCAGAGGTCTTACTCCCTGTTCCCCCAGTATCCAGGGCCCCCTGGGCACGTACTGTGTCTGCACTCTGGCCCGGATGGCTGGGGCTGGGTGTTCGGCAGTCCTGGGCTCCGTCTCTCCCCCGCTCTGCCTATTCTTCTCCCGCCGGGAGCTGGGGGAGGGGCGCTCGTGTCCCGCAGGGCCAGGGCTTGTATCTCACCCCTTTCACCAGTCGCTGGGTTCTCGCTGGTGTAGCTGCAGTCTGGCCACTGTCCTGCGTCTTCTGGTCTCTCTTTTAGGGCTAGTTGTGTTTGTTGTATTTTCAAAAGTCTATATGTTTTTGGGAGGAGATTCCCACTGTCCTACTCACGCCGCCATGTTGGCTCCGCCCTCCCTTTCATTTTTAAGAATTTCATATGTAGTGGTTCTGGGGCATGCAATTTCTTGGTTTTCCTTTCTCCTCACTTTTCTGTTTGGGCCTGTACTTGGCTATTGGAACGGGTTTCGGAAGAATCTCCTTACATAAGGTGACAACATGAGCTTGAGGAAAGATGAGTCTGTTTAGTGATTCTGAGTACAGGAAAACAGGAGTCAGGAAATAAATTTGGTAATAAAATACAATTTTAGAAATTCAAGATATAACCTTTTAAAAATTTCCATTGGATTTTTTTATTTTATTATCAAATGTACATCACAGTGGTTCAACAGTCTCCCTCCCCCTCTCCCCTGCCCTCACCCTCCTCTCCCCCTTCGTAACCACTAGTCACTTCTCAGTGTCTAGGAGTCTCATACTGTTTTGTTCCTTCTGTTTTGTTTTGTTTTTATATTCTACAAGTAAGTGAAATCATATGGTATTGTCTTTCTCCATTTGGCCATTTCACTGAGCATGATACCCTCTAGATCCATCCATGTTGTTGCAAATGGCAAGATTTCTTTTCTTTTTATGGCTGAATAATATTCCATTGTGTATATGTACCACATCTTGTTTATCCATTCAATTAGAAGCTAAATTGAGGACTTGAAAAACCCTGATACAGAATAGTGGTGGTTCTAGAATTTAAGGAGCTGAAGAAAAAAGTTCAAAGAACTGTCTATTAGTTCCAAATATAATGTGCATGTGAATTACCATAGGACATAGTTAAAATAAAGATATTGCTTCCATGCATCTGAGTGGGCCTCAAGAAAATCCATTTCCCAGAATCACCCAGGTGATAATGGATGATGTTGTTTCTATGAGTCACACTGTTAGGAACAGGAGTCTAGACCTCTTTAAGGAAGTTTTGCCATTAAAATCAGATAAGAAGCCAGAAGGACCTTAGAACCAGTAGAAGGATATATACCTCTATATGTAAATATATAGGATATATATATATATATATATACACACACACACACCTCTATACTTATACATAGTAGATATATATGTATATATATAATAATACATTATAATATAATATTATATAAGATATGTATACTAAGTATTTATTTATTTATTTAAAGATATTTATTGCCACAAATTGGCCTACATGATTGTGGGGACTGGCTAGGCTAGTATGAAATCCATAAAGATATCCATAAAGAAGTGTCGACGTGCTTGGGCGAGAGTCCATGCTGTGGTCCATGGGTGGAATTTCCTCTAGGAAAATCCAACTGCTACTGGTATCATTCCAAGTGATTATATTAGTTCCACTTAGATTATACAGGGTGATATACTTTGCTTAAAGTCATCTGATCATAGATGCTCATCATATATGAAAATATTTTCATAGCAACACCTAGGTTTGTGTTTAACTGAATAACTGAGTATTATAGCCTAGGCAAGTTAACACATAAAATTGGCTGCTATAGTCCACCCCTTGGGAATCTGGCACCTGTATACCCTTCCTGAAACCACAGTTAATCTTCCAAATAGGACATTAAAAAATTATAACTCCATTTAAGATTATACAACTATACTACATAGTAACCAAAAACACACATTCTTTTCCCAGAGGAAGACATAAAGTCTCTGAGGGATTTTCATTCTTCTGATTGATATCCTGTACCTTAGATGCCACAATGTAGAGTTAACTGTTATTAATAGATCTTGTGTTAAGATGATAAGGATATAAGGGAGGGAGAAAGTGAAGGAGTTTATATATACACTCACACACAGACACCTGTTCATTACAAAATGGAAAGAACTGTTACAGTCCTCATTTGCAACTGGTCATGTTTTTAGCTGATATTTAAAACTATCTTCTTCTACTACATATTCCTTATTCCTCTCAGCAAACACCTGAGGTTGTCAAGGTTCTTTGTCTGGTAAGGTGACCTAAACCTTCATTCTTGAAGGGCCACTAATAGTCATGCTTGAGTTTGATTGTTGTAGATCTCTATTACTTTAATCACAGGGCATAGCAGTACTAAGGGACCCTTTAAAAATCTCCTTTATTTCACTTGTCTAGTAGCTGCCCAATTTCCTCTTGGAAATCAGGATCAGTCACTCCAGACAGACAGTAGCTCCCCTCTTTGCTGCTGATTCATAGGCATGAGGAGCCCAAAGTGGCTGAGTGTCAGTCCTAACTTCTAGTTCAACAGAATCATTGTTGTGTATCCCAGTGGAAACATTCCTCACTTTGGAACTAAGACCTCTATGCCAGCATAAAATAAGGTCAAAGGAACACAAAGCAAAAAAATTTGCTAGTGGATCACTAGGAGTAATAGTGAGAAGTGTCACTCCCACTTCTGCCATTGCTTCCTGGGCCTGTGAATCCTGGCTAGTGGATTGCCCACTAATTTAAAGCATATATCCCCACTAATTTAGAGCATATACAGTCTCTGGTAGGATATTGCCCCAGACCAACAAGAATATGGCTCCTTTGTGACATTTGACTTGCTGTGAAGTCAGTTCCCTTATCAGAAGCAGTGCCACATAGAATAGCAAAATGTTGGATAAAACGTTCTATGAATCCATGGCTAGAATTTTAGAATAAGCATTGCATACAGGGAAAGTAAATCCATATCCAGAGTAAATTTTGTTTATTCCAGTAAGAACAAAATGCTGCTGCTTCCATGATGAAGTGGTCCAATGTAATCAGCTTGCTACTAGGTAGCTGGCTGATGCCCCAGGAGAATGGTGCCTTTTCAGAGACTGTGTTGGCGCTTGCTTCTGGGAGACTGGTTGATACTCAGCAGTGGCTGTGGCCCAGTCATCCTTGATGAGCGGACATCCATGTTGCTGTGCCTATGCATAACTCCCCTCCTTGTCACCATGACCACTCTGTTCATGAGCTCCCTGGGCAGTGACAGAAGAGGCTGGGTTAAAGAGTCTATTGGTATGCATATTGGGTCATCTGTCCACATGAGTACTAAAATCCTCCTCTGTTGAAGTCACGTTTTGGTAAGCACTCAGATAAGGCAAAAGTATTTTTCAGAGAAGTCTACTTGTATACTTCTTCCCCAGACCTACTTGTTGTGAAATTTCTGATAGTATTTCTTCCAAATCCCTGACAGTCTAGCTAAACCACTGGCCACAGCTTGCAGATTGATGTAGGTGTAAACCTCTGGTCATTTCTCCTGGGCAGAATGTACATTCAGTTGCACTACTTGATTTTGCCCAGCAAGGGGACTTTCCCTCACCACTGTCCTTTGGGAATGTCTCAGAAAGAGTCCTTAGTGCTACAGTGTTGAATTCCTTCTTTTTCAGAGAAATCTCAGTTCTGCTGTTAAATCCTTTCAATGGATTGAATTAGGCCCATCCAGATTATCCAGTCTAAGATCCTTTGGATCTTAAATAACAAATATTTCATTTATTTTTTTACATAATACATAAAAAAATCCTTATTTATAGTTGGTGTCAATCACAAATACAAAATAACAGCAGTGCCTACATTACTATTTTTTTAATTAAAGTATCATTGATATATCATCTTATGTCGGTTTCAAATATATAACACAGTGGTTCAACAGTTACCCATATTATTGAATCCTCAATCCCTCTAGTAAGGTCACTATCTATCAACTAGTAAGATATTACAGAATCATTAACTGTATCTAGATTAGTATTTGATTAATAAATGGATGCTTTATTTTAGCTAATTACATGAGATACATTCTAGAATGTATTTCTTACAGAAATAGCTAAAATGTGAGGTGCAATATAGAAAAAAAAGTAGCCTAATTAAAAACTAATCTCTTAAAAAAGTAAGAGAAACATTAACAACTGGTTTTTTAAAAAGCAGTTCAACCTTTAAGTGAATATGGAAATTAAGAAAGTACATGCCTATTGGTTCCTATGATCTTTGTCAAATAAATACAATTTCTTTTTGAACATAAAATATATGAAAATGGAGAAACAGAGAAAGAAATTCTGTGTTTTACTTGTAGAATCTAATTTTTTAGACTAAAATAATTAGTTGGTAAATTCTTCTCTAGTGCCATATGAAGCAACATACACGGATTACAATGTTGCTGGCCAAATATCTTCCTCTTTTTTAATTTCCCAGAATTCCACTTATCATGCTATCCAAAAAATACACCTTCAGAATGGTATTACCTATTTTTTGCTTGATCTCATGTAAAGATGGCTTAGTTTTTAAAAGAAATTTGAGCAAAATACAAGTCAAGTGTTTGGGAGTAAAACAGAGTATTAAAATTTTTGTAGGCCTTCATTTTTTTTTCCTTTACAGAGATGCCCACAAACCAGCAGTCCACAATTTCAGATTTAGAATGTTCTTGTCTTCCTAGAAGAAGTTTCTATTCTGAGCTCAAATTTTTCAAATATTTAAAGATTGATATATGATTCTTGTATGTAGAAATATTTTATTTCCTTTGAATGCATTTCTGACATGTGATAATCTGCAAAACAAAATTTTCACTGGAAAATATTTACTCTTTATGTTATTTGTTGCTAATTAATGGGAGCTCTCTAACAAAATCTATGAATAATAAAATCATACAAGGTAATGTATTTTAAAAGATAGTAAAATACAGTACTAGATTTTAAAAGATAGTAAAAATACACTAATGGATTTTAAAAGCATGATCTATGCAGTGTCCAAATTTTTGTCTTAATTAAAATGTTAATTTAATAATTTATTCATTTGGTAACAAGAAAGAAGAATATCCATTTAAATAATCTATTTCACAATGAAACTTTAAGTACTCAAGTACATACATAAAATTCTTATCAGTCAGTTCAGCCAGAATTCAGGTCCATAGTGCTTGGCATGGTAGCTATCTAAGCAATTACAATATTTTTCTACTATTTTC